>NC_031774.1:2953157-3253157 GCF_001522545.3 Parus major | reverse complement strand
ATCAAATATGTTGGAGAGGATTTTGCTCACAACATGCAATTCCAATTGTTCTGCAAATGAGGGACCATGTGCTGTGTATTGTGGAATGAGGATTTTTGAAATTGAGAAGCCCACTTGAACTGCCAGGCTTCCTGTCTTCTCAGCCAAGCAGGATGTTAACTTTGTCTAAAATTTATTTTAGAATATGTTTATATTCTGTTATGGAAAGAAATGTTTTGTTTGTACAAAACCATTGTTTGCAACATAGGCAACAGTTTGTCTTTCAGTAACAAGAGAAATCAAGAGCCAAACACTAAATTAGCTTGAGAAAAAAGAGAAGCCTTTTTATAAAAATACTTACAAGAAAGTTATTTCCCACCTTTAGTCTCTTTTCCATAATATCTATAAATAAATAGTAGTCTTTAGTTGGTTCATGTCTCAGTACTGGATAATATCTTTAATTTAAATAACAGTTTAATTCATGAGCCTACTATCTCCTTAATATTTATATATTAAGGAGATTGTACTTTGTGAAAAGACCACTGCACAGCTTTATGAAGAATTGTCTTAAATATTTCCACCTTTAGCATTCAGCAACACCTTTTTAAATGCTTTTTCCTGCTTTAAGAAAAGGAATATTCTGTAGGCTATCTAAATCTTTAGGTTTGTTCCAAAATATATGTATTCTGCTCCTCAGTGTATTTTAGTATGGCATTCTTACTGAGTTCTGCTTACTTGGTTTGTCTTTTACAGGATTGAAGATAAAACATTGTTTACTTTTTAGTGCTCTTGCTATGTGTGATTTCTTTTTCTTGGTGGTTATTATTTAAAAAAATTATTTAGTCATCCAGATAAATCCTACCAAAAAAAAAAAAGTCTATTCAAGCAAGTTCCATATTCTAAAAAGCTTATTTGTACAATGCCAAACATGCTACATTAAAGACATAATGAAAATTATAATGCAGAATTTTGAGATCTTTTTTTAAGTTCTTTGCTTTGTATCTGAGATGATATTGTAAAATTTTCCATAAAATACCTAAGTAATCATCCAGGTGCTGTTCAAAAAAGGCCCACTTATTTTGAAAGAGTATCAGAACATATTTTAATTATCTGAGCAGATACATTCATTAATACTCTCTTTATCCAATAAAGTTTATTACAGAATTGGTGGTCACGACGCAAAATGAAGAGAAGAGGGCAATCAATGGAGAATAAAATTTCTCTACCTCAGTGGGAAAAAGATTGGAATCTGCAACCTATGAATCTCCATGGTTTAATGGATGAATATTTAGAGATGGGTGAGCAAATTTGGGAGGTGTTGGTTTTCTTCAGATAACAGAACTATGTTGCGTGTTAAGAGATTTTTTTGGAATTTACAATTTCTAACCACAGAAATGCCTGTCTAGTTTTACAGTTTGGCTTCACCACCATCTTTGTTGCTGCCTTCCCACTGGCACCTCTCCTGGCACTGCTGAACAATATCATAGAAATCAGGTTAGATGCATACAAGTTTGTCACTCAGTGGCGAAGACCTATGCCTGCAAGAGCAACAGATATAGGTGAGAGAACCTGGTGCCTGTCACTGTCAGGAATCATCTCTTTGTATTTTATCTTCTTTTATTTCTTTCATCTTTTATTTTCCTCTTGAAAACACCTTAACCCCTGAAGTATTTAATGTGTCAAGATGGTAACATGACCAACAGATTTCAGTGACATCTTTATTTTTAGGCTACAAAAGGATAGTTGCTTTGCTAAGGGGATTCCTCAAGTTTGTTCCCCATTTACAATAAGGAATCATGATAGTTTGAATATTGAAAACAGGCAAAAAGTATTTCAGGCTTCTGATTTGTGAAGCTAGGTGTAAAATCAATTGAATTTAGAAATGAAATAAAAGGACTGAGTTAACTTTTAATTTAAAATTGAGCTAAATAAGAAATCTCTTTCCAGAATCTCCTATTTGGAGATTTTAATTGTATCCTTATAAGAAAAAACTGTGGTTATGCCTTTGTTGGTTAGCTGTATCTTCTCAGCAGGTTGTGCCCTGTTGTAAGATTTCCTTTGGGTGGTGTGGGTGGTGGCTGGAGTGTGGGGACATGGCTTAATCTGGACTAATTTTTCTGTCTCATAACTCATTCTCAATAAGAAAGGAAAGCTGTATGACTAATAATGACTTTATTAGCACTAGTATGACTTTATATGCCTTAATGTGACTATAAAAAACTGACTGCTTTGTTGAAATTTCTCTTGTTTTAGGTATTTGGTATGGAATTCTGGAAGGAATCGGTGTTTTGGCTGTCATCACCAATGCCTTTGTTATTGCCATTACTTCTGATTACATTCCACGTTTTGTCTATGCATACAAATATGGTCCCTGCACAGATCAAGGGTACAGACAAGAAAAGTAATTAGGATATTCTTTATATATACATGTATTTTTCAATGGAAGCACAATTTACTGCTGTATTTCTATGATAGCATAGATACATTTCTGGAAGCACAATTTACCACTGTATTTCTATGATAACATATATCAGATACATTCCTTTTACATCTCTGCAAACCTTCACAGATGTGAAATGCAAGTAAGTCAGCCATTCCAAAGAGTTTGCAAAGTAGCTAGATTTATAAGTGGAAAATCATGTCTTCCCTTCTGAATGCAAACAAAAAAGTTTGTACATTGCAGTAATTTCCAGATCTTTTCTAGATAAGCTTTTCTTCTTTTCTGCACTAGGTCTATACTGTTTTCTCCCAGTACATTCTCAAACACACATATATGCTCCCAAAAACAGATGTTTACTCTTCCTGAGCTGTCACAGGAAAAGAGAATTTATGGACAAAAATAATGAGGGGGGACAGGATGAAAAGAGACAGTATTGGAAAAATATTAGTGCTTAATGCACACTACCCATTTAAGAGAGAACTGTGTAATTCTGTTTCTTCTTTTGCCAATAGTGATTTAAGGTATTACAGCAAACCTGAAGATACAGATTATAAAAGGTTTTCTCATGCATCTCTTCTTAAATCTTCTTTATTTTTCAAATATACTTTAGTTACAAGACATGTTTCAAAGAAGACAGGATGTTTTACATGTCTGTGGTTTTCAAGAAACAGCAAAAATTCACTCCTACAGTCATAAATCAATATATTTACATGACTTCTGTAATTTATAGTAATAATTTTTTGTCTTTAATATCACTATTTGGTATATATAATTTTACTGTTGGTGGACACTCACAAAACTTGTTATTTTTTTTTCTTTATGCTGCATTATTGGTGGCTGATTCTGCAGAGATGTTAAATTATTCTGCTCTCTGGATTTCTATCCATCTTTCCAAGTTCAGTCATTTTAGGAAACAGCTAAAAACACTGTAGCAGCTATTTTTGGTTTATATCTCCCAGCAGATAAGAAGCAGAACCATAAGAAGTGCTGCAAATAGACTTTTAAACAGCACTACACCTGAAACAGATGTTAATGTTTGTTTTCCAATAAACTTTAATTCTTGGCATGAAACTTTAGAATTGCTTTTGTCCTGATAAGCAAAATATCTGATAGCAGAATATGTTTACATGCAGGATGTTTATTATATAACCAATTTATGAAGAAAGTGCTGCCCATGTGGCTTTTTCTTTCAGATGCTTAAAAGGATATGTCAACAGCAGTTTATCAGTGTTTGATTTGAGTGAACTCGGGATGGGATACTCAGGATACTGTAGGTATGTTTCAGTGCTCTCACTTATTACAATACAGGCATGGATATTAATGCAGACAGTAAATTAAAAGTGCTGAAATTGCTGGCATTTCTTTTTTGCCTGTAAAAGTGTTGGAGTTCATGTTTGTTCCACATGGAAGCCTCAGGTGAAAAGAGTGTGTGGTAGGATACACTACTCACATATTGGAAAGCTGTGATTGAAGTTTTTGCAGGACTCATGCAAGTCATTATCTTTCATGTCTCTATGAGTTATTTAATTTTAAAGTTTTATCAGCTGTCAAGAAGGGTAAAAATTCTCATTTTGATTTTGTTAAGCATTCTGAAGTCAATTAATTAAAATACACAATTAAAATTTTTGTTACCTCTCTAACCCAGGTTGAGATTGCAGTTATACAAGATGAATACAAGAAATACAGCATAAAAATGAAATATGACATGAGTGCACTTCTGTTTTCAGACTTCTGCAGTTTTGCAGTGAGTTAATTAGAACTTTAATTAGAAACATATTTCATTTATGCAGACTTTGTCTGGAGAATATCAAATGCTTATGAGCAAAGACAAGAACCAATTTAGAATCAACACACTTAACACTCCAGCTTTGTAATAATAAAAGGAACAGTTTGCTCTGGATTTTTGGAAGCAGAAAGTACTGTTTCATAAACAGATTTATTTAATAGCCTGTATTCTGGACAGTTCCTCTCCCTTTCTGTTTAATACCTCTTGAAGTCTGCTTTCACTTCAATTTCTCTCCTTTTAGCCAGATCTGGGATGAGCTAGAGACCACTTGACCATGTCTAGGTTTTTTGAGCAGGGTAATTTACTGGGTTTCTCTTTGCTTTGCAGGTACAGAGACTACAGAGCCCCACCATGGAGTTCAACTCCATATGAATTCACTTTGCAGTTTTGGCATGTCCTGGCAGCAAGGCTGGCCTTCATAATAGTATTTGAGGTTAGTTGTGGGAGGGAACAAGTCCTTTCTACTTCTTAGAAGTCTTGAGTTGATACTTCACAGTAGTAAATTGTCATTTTAATCAATTGTTTGTTCATTACAGTCAAGAGAGAGGAAAAAGAAGTGTTCCCCAAACTGTTGTCTATCAGCTGCTTCAAACTGAATTGACAGAGCATGCACTTACTGTAGAGCTCCTCTAAAATCATATTTCCTTAACAGTCATACATCATGTTGGTTCCCTGCCCAATCTTTCCTATTTTATTGAAAAAGAAGAAATACAAGTTTTGTGTATACTAGACACAGTTATTACAAGATAGAGAATCTGTTTCAGGAAAATGATACATAATCCTAGGTGAATATAAAAGTAGAAAAATATGTACTAAGTTTGGAGAACATACTGCATGCTACCCAGGAATCTGATTACCTATTTCCATTATAATCCCGGAACAAAGAATGCTTGTAGGTAGCATTTGAATTTGTTGATCAAACTAGCAAATCCTGTAGTCACATCTTCATTTAAGTCACTAACTCTACCCTTTAATTTTTGAAAAACTTCAACATTTGCCCATTTCTTTTAGATCACTCATTTACTCCCATATGAGTGTTTTTATTTCAAAAAAACAAAGGAGTTGCTTTTCAGTCACTCATTGAATCTCAGTTCCAGTTTTGCCACAGACTTTTAGGCTCTAAAGTGTAGACCTACAAAGGAATACTTAATGATATATTAAGCATTTGTTTTTGTTTTTCTTTTCAGCACCTTGTTTTTGGAATAAAGTCCTTCATTGCCTACCTAATTCCAGACATACCCAAAGACTTGTGTGACAGAATGAGAAGAGAGAAATACTTAGTCCAGGAGATGATGTATGAGGCTGAACTGGAACATTTGCAAAGAGAAAGGAAAAAGAATGGGAAACAGTATCACCATGAATGGCCTTAGTCACCACCATACAACAAAAACTCTTTGAAATTGGAGAGTGAAGTTACAGAATGAAGTCAGTCTGGCATTTGTGTGAGATTTGGTGGTGGTGTATATATGTTCTTGCTAGGCTGTACAGTTGCATACTTCAGTGGGCACTGGAAAATAGATGTTTGCAATGATGACAATAAAAAGCCTTACCTCTAGCTGGTCTATGATGAGCTCCAATGACAATTGGCATTCAGAAATGTGCAGACAGATTAAAAATCTGGACACTGTTTTTAAAAAAAGGCAATGGATTTTCATGCTGTTTATGAAGATACTATCAATATGATGAAAACAGCAAATTACCTGTGAACATATAGAATGGGCATGGCTAAAACCAAGTTATGTGATATTGATTACTTGTACAGCTTCTGATTGCTCAGCTCCATCTGTGATGCCTCTAAAGAACAGAGCAGTTGTTGCCTTTGTGGCCATGACTTGATCTTTCAGGCTTACTGTTTTGTCAGGTTTGTCCTAGTCTCTTGTTGAGATTGTGGATGTGGTCCTACCCTAAAAAAGGGGTCTGTGGCTGCTAAATATATACTATGCAGTTTAAGATTTGCACATCAGTGTCATTAATTTATCCATCTAGTTGAAAACCAAAAAGTCCAAATTCAGAAAAAGAACAGCAGCTCTAGGAGAATGTAATTTTCTGTTTGAAAATTACACAGCTGTTGAGTTGTCTTTCCACTTTTGTGTGTGGAAAGGCCATCTCCACACTTTTCCAGGGTGAAAGAACTGTCATTTCCATGCTAACTGTGTTCCTGTTCCTCTTGATCAGTCTGGGCAGTGATTCCATGACTTCACAGAATGCTAACTTGAAATACTCCCATGCAGTGCAAATGACTTTCTCTTCAAAATACAATTATATCTTTATAGTATGCAAGCTTCTGCAGATATATATGAGATATGCAGTATAACATGTGGCTTGCTTGTTCAGGGAAGGAGAAGAAGAGCAAAGTGTAACAATGTTCTTCTTATTCTAATAGTAAATGTTGCAGTAATGTACACTTTTATTGGCCTAAATATGTCATAACATTGGAGCTGGATACAGGCAAATATGTATACAGATTGTATATAAATGCATACACACATTGTGGTTACTCTTAGATTTATTATTATTATTATTATTATTACTATTATTATTATTAGTATGCCTTCTTACACTTTGGGGGGGATTTTTTCGATAAAATCACTAAAAAAGTATATGTTCATTGAAGAATCAAATTTCAGTTTTTATGTTGTAAAACAGCATATTGCAGTGTTGCTTGTGCTTGATAGTTACATTCTGGTGATGAAATTGTCTGTCACTAACATTTCATAATACAGGTAAAGTACTTAATGGTTAAACAAGTTTGAAGGGAAACCTTGCAGGGAAGAGAATGGATAAACAGAGTTACAGTTGTTCTGTTTCTCTTGTACAATTTTAAATAATGCTTCTCTATATGGGATGAGAAAAATCTGAAAAACAGAGTCAGCAAAGCACAGTAACCACAAAATCTACAAATTTTGACATTATTTTTAGGGATAAAGCTACAGCACAATCACTGCTGACAGCTATGGCAAGACCTGAATTTTCACTATTTACATTATCCTGTTGAATTAAAAAGTGTAATTCCAGTACTCACTTGCATTTATTAGCACAATAATTTTATTTTGTTCCACTGAAATTAATTTCAAGAGCCCATCAAAGTGGGTAAATAGGATCTGGATTGTATCCAGAGAGCTAACATCAGACTTTTAATTTCTTCAGTTGTTTCACCACGTTAATGAGATTTCTGGGTTAATTTCAGCTCTGTTACCAGACAAGGCACTTACAGGACTCTGTAGTACTGCATGAAAGGAAGAAATAAATTTGAAGGTCTGGTCCAACCAGATACATTACCCATACATTCTGTGATAAAGGATTGATGGAACTCAGCTTGCCATATTTTGGAAAGGCTGTTCTGTTCCTTCATTTGTTCCTTCATACCCTGAGTTGTGCATTAAGTTCCTCAAGAGTCAATATCAGAAAAAAAAATTACTGCACTCTCCTCAGTGTGAATAGAATCACAACATTTTATTTAATTTATTGTGTCTCTGTCTCCTTCTGTGGATTGTCAAGCACTGTTGAACAGAATTAACCCTGTGTCACAGTTTTTGTTTCTGTGCCACCTAGTGATAATATTTCAATGCTTCAGAAGGTCACAGATGAGCTCTTTTTAATGTTTTCTCTAAAAACAAAATGCCTTGGCTGGCCCAAGTTATAAAGTTATGAAGTGATATACAGGGTAAAAATCAGGCAAAAATTGAAAATATTATTTTATACTTTTTTGTTTCTGCTATTGATACTGGCATGTGTCAGTACATACCTAGGCAAGTTCCAATTGGACTTGAAAAACCACATTAATTTTTTTATTTTATTTGAGATTTACATATATATATATATTATGATTTTTTTTCAACACTGGAATATAGGAGTATATAAAAGGCAAGTGTGTAGATCTGAAATGGTGCATTTTATGCACTGGAAAAGCACAAGAAATTTGGAAAAACACTCTGTGTGTCCTTTGCTTTTGGAGGACATCAACAATGTGTAAAGGTCTTGCCACTGTCTTGCCATTTGCTTAAGCTGAGAAACCTTTTTGCTTGACTTTGCTTATGCTGTTTTCATGGACTGCACATTATTTTCCTAAAGAATAATGCACACACTGTCCTCAGGAATAATGTATTTTTTGAATGGTGAATGATCTTTTCATATTCTAAATATTGTCTTTTCAAAAAAAATGACTCGTATGACTAGACTGTGCATGCAGGCTGCATTTGTGAAATTTGACAAAGCTTTAGAACCTCAATTTGTGCAAAAATGCTTTGGATCATTGCAGATCTAATCTATGAAAACTTTGCTCTATGCATGCGCCCTTACAGAGACTGCATGAGCAACTGGATTTTTTATATATAAAGTATTTGTTCAAAATGTGTTAATTATTCTTAAAAAAATTCTGCATCTTGATTCAGACAAAAGAAATTTCCATTTCAGAGATGGCACAAAGTCCAGACACGTGCTATACACCTAATTTCTTATGACATTTTATTCTAAATTTGTGCCTACTGTGTGAGATCTGAATTTTGGTGAATAAAAGAAGGAAAATAAGAATTCTGTTTTATTGGCCATCCTAATGAGAGGTTCCCTGAAGTTTGTCTCTACAAAGAGGGAGGCATTAAGAGTGCTCACAGCTGAGAGCTAAGGCTTGTCTGAACATTGAGCTCGCTGACTGAGCGCCCTTCAGCAGAGCTTTGGAAACAAGGCCAACCTCATGATGAGTTCAGTGACACCTCTGAAGCTGTCACCCATGGCATTCTCCTGGAGAAGGTGGCTGCAGGTGTACTCTGAGCTGGATTAAAGCTAATTAAAGCTGGATGGCCGTGCCCAGAGGGTGAAGTGCAGTGAGGGCTGTTTATCCAGGTCAGGAGCGTGGCTCCCCAAGGCTCAGTGTTCTTCTTCTGTTTAATGTCTTTATCAGTGATCTGAGCAAGGGGATCAAGAGCATCCTCAGTGAGTTTGCAGACCATACTAAGCTAAGTTGTGTGGCATTGTTGGATCTGTTGGAGGGCAGGAAGGCTCTGCAGAGAAATATGAACAGGCTGGATCAATGGGTCAAGTACCAAGTCTTGTCCCTGGATCACAACAATCCACTGCAATGCCACAGGCTGGGGGCAGAGTGGAAAGGATCTAGGGGGACAAGTCAAGAGCAGCTGAACATGAGCCAGCCTCTGCCCAGGTGGACAGAAAAGCTCACAGCATCCTGTCCTGTGTCACAAACAGTGTGGCCAGCAGGACCAGGGAAGTGATTGTCCTCGCACTGATGAGGCCACATGTTGAGACTGTGTCCCATTCTGGGCTCCTCAGTTCCAGGCAGACACTGAGGTGCTGGAGCTTGTCCAGAGAAGGACTGTGAAGCTGTGGAGGGATCTAGAGAGATTAATTCATAGGAGGAGTGGCTGAAGGAGCTGTGGTTTTCAAGGAGACTCAGAGGAGTCATTACTCTCCACAGCTACCTGAAAAGAGATTGTAGCAAGGGGGGAATCAGCCTCTTCTAGCAGGAAACCAGTGACAAGGGAACACAACCTCAGGCTGCACACAGTAAGGCTCAGGTTGGACACTGGGAAGAATTTTTTCATTGAAAGCATTGGAACAGGCTGCCCTGGGAGGTGGTGGAGTCATCATCCTTGGAAGTGTTCAAGAAATGACAGGACGTGGCACTTAGTGTTGTGATTTATTTGTTATGGTAATATTTGGTCAAAGATTGGACCTGATCATTTTGGAGATGTTTTCCAACATTAACAATTCATCCCTTTCCTAACCCTTTTCATGAAAGGATTTATAGAGAAAATAGTGTCAGGGCTAAAATTTCAATAGTGATGATGGATGATAAGTGAGCTTTTGTTTTTGTTAGATGTTTCTTTGGAAGTACATATCTTCACTAGTATGAAATACATATCAGCTGTGGCTGTGCTTTTCCAACAACTAGCCATAAATAGTGTTCTGAGGCACAGTTAGGCTCAATTGTGTCCTGTGGAAAGCTCAAATGGAAAATGTCTAGACAGACTAGAAAAAATAAGTTAGTAGATAAATACCTTAATTTCCAGAACTTTCCTTCATAAAAAGTTCTACAGAAGGAAAAATACCTTGGGAAATACAGCTTCAGGGAGAGTATTAATATGGGGAAAGGCAACAGTTTGGGTGATGTTTTATTCTTAATGTGCCATTAAGATGATCAGTTTAATTGTATGAGTAATGCACATCTGCTCTTTCCTTGCTTTGGCTTCCTCCACTGCACACTCCAACTGGGAGCGTTGCCAGAGAGAATTTCTGGAGCCAGGGAATCCACTGCAGTTACCTGCCAAGTCCTACATGGCACTGTGGGACTTAATAAACTTTTGCATTATGTCACGGTTTGTTTGGAGGCAAATTAGCATAGTTAGCCTGTAAAAGTCACTAATTTTCATTAAAACTTACTAAAACTAGATTTTTTTTATATATACTGGGCAATAGCCTTATCAGTAAAACTAATTTTATACAAACAGCTACTTATGAATGCGATAAAGTTAGTGGATTTTTTTTTTTTTTAAATCACATTTTCTATTTAGTTTCTATTTTTATTAAGAAAATGGACAGAGATAAAAAACAGTGGTATCAGTAATCACAATGCAGTAGTAATTCCAGAAGCATTTTATTTTTTTGAATCCTCATAAAGTGCTGATGTTGCTTGTTGGGGGACAAAGTTTGAAACAAATGTAAGGGCAGCATTTCATAATAATGATTTGATGTTAAGGCTGATTCTAGAATTCAAACAGAAGTCCATTTCCAGGCAGACCTGTTATTTTGTTCCAGTGCATGCTTTGTCTGGCTAAAATGCATACAGTGACACTTTTTGAAAGTGTTTAAATGAATTCTAACCTATATGCCTGTAGTGGAAAATCTGGTAACTTAAAAAATACCCCAAGTCTTTTCTTGCTCAACCTCATGCTCACAAAACCCACATTCTTCTGAGGTAAAATTCAGCAACCAGCGTATGGAGAGTGAGAATGAGCAGAAGGCAGCAAAGGGCTCATGTT
Organism: Parus major; assembly: GCF_001522545.3. Classification (NCBI taxonomy): domain Eukaryota; kingdom Metazoa; phylum Chordata; class Aves; order Passeriformes; family Paridae; genus Parus; species Parus major. The sequence continues at coordinate 3,241,960 of NC_031774.1, read as the reverse complement.
CACTCCAGAAAGTTTTGCTCCAGAATTGCAGCAGGCTCTGAAAAATAAGGGTTTGAGGATGAAGCATGGGGACAGGCCTCCTGATCTCTTTTTTTTCCCTCCTTTGGCTCATTCTTTACTTATCCTCAGTGTTTTATTACCAATGTGGTAACAGCAGATTTTTTTTACAGGTTGTTTTTGGATGTCCCTTGCTGAGATGCCAAAGCAGAAAGTGCACAAATATTAGTCTGTCTGGTGCTTTTTACAAATGAGTATGCCCTGATTGCATACTCAGTGTGAGACAGTGTGGGGCACCACTGCCTGTGCCATTTCTGTCCTTCCAGCCACCTCCCCAAGCACCACAGCTTTTTCTCCTTGTGTCCCTTCCTCCACATGCACATAAATCCTAAATACCCCACACACTTGCATAATTTTTAGATTTCTAGAATGGATTGGTTTTGACAATTTTTGTCTGATATTGCCATTGCAAGCACATTTACTAGAAATTTGGATTTCTGATAACCTTGGCCTAACCGTGACAGCACAATGTTACCACAACAGCACAAAGTTCTAGTGGAACAGTAGGGAAATCACTATGCCATGGTACACAGGAGCTTCTTAAATCCAGGGCTGGGATTTAGTCTCACAATGCTGATGGTAAAATCCCTCTTCACTGCACTTGAGATGACCTTGTGTTAGTTCTGTTGGCTCATTCTATCTTCTGGATTCAACCTCTGTATTGCTCGTTGTTCTCTGTAGTTTGCATTCTTACTGACATGAGCTACTTGTTAGGATGCAACAGGGTAAAAAATTAGGATTAAACCCAATGGAGTCTAAAGCTAGTGAGATTTTTAACCACTGAGAACACGATGATTTTTCTGTTAATAATGAAAAAAAAAAAAAAAAAAAAACCCAATGGAGTCTAAAGCTAGTGAGATTTTTAACCACTGAGAACACGATGATTTTTCTGTTAATAATGAAAAAAAAAAAAATCAGATCACATTTTATTTTCATGTTCTATTTAAACAACTTGGAGTTTTGTATTGAAAAATCTTCCAAACTGTTGGCTCTAATTTTTACCTAGAGTAGTATCACTGAAATTTTGGTTCTTTGAAATAATCTCATGTAAAACCTAACTGAATAAGATGGTTCAGTCATTTTTTTACTCTGATAATCCTGGCTAACTTGCAATATCCTGATCATAAGAGATTTCTTAAAATGTGTATATATTTGAAATTTATGTAATGTTTAAATACAGCTTGATTTCTAAGTAAGGAGTAAGAATAAAATTTCAGCTATTTTTTCTACTCATGAATCTACACTTTGTAAGTAATATTTAAAACAAGTTTACAGTATCAGAGAGCATTTTGGAGAAAACTACTTTTCTGTGCAAAAGCTGTAAGTTCCTCCAGCATGTTAGCTTTCAGTTTCTTTTGTGTTTTAAGATTGCTTTTACAAGCAGCTATGTACCCCAGAAGTAAAATAATTCACTGAGGAAAAAGTTGTAAATCTGATTAACTATTGTAAGACACTTTTGGCATAAATTTGTCTTTGGGATGCTATTTACTTTATTAAGGTTTACATATACAAATGCAACTACTTGCTGTATCATGCACATTTGATTATTACTTTTTTTTTTTTCAGTAATAAACTTTGATATCTTTGAAAAAGGCTGTGAGCTTTATTATTCCAAATATTCAGAGATAATTAAAAGCAATTGTATACTTGAAAAGTGAGTGCTCATGAGCATTCAAATCATAGTCTTGTAAGAAAGTAATTTCAGGGTCATGGATCACTCAGGCATTTTTAACAATTAAATATTAAATATTTAATTGTTAAATTAAATTTAATTTAGCAATTAAATAAAATTAAAAATTTTAACAATTAAATATTTGGCCTCAAGGCACAGCTAGACTGAGTTTTCAAATTTTCAGTCATTTATGTTGTACTGCTTTCACTAGTGACTAATAATTTCTTATATTTAAACTCTTCTAGGATTTATCTGTTCCTAGTTTCATAATCTCCATTTTTCAACCCAAGTGGACATGCTAGATCTGCCTCTGGAAAGATCAATGGCTCAGGATGTAGAGGAAATGAGAAGATAACTAAACAGATTAACAGGTTAATTAACTAATCTAAAAAGAATGGAAATTTCTCTGAGTTCCAGTTTTGCTAGAATTTATCCTTAAATCTTGCTAGAAGGCTGAATAATGAATTATGGATTTTAGCCATCATATGTTGTCATGTATCATCCACCTGTTGGAATTGGTATAACCCTTTGGCTGACTCCACTAAAAACACAAAAAAAAAAAAAAAATTGAGCTCAATGTGTGGCTTTAGTTGTAATAAAAACAGTCTGGCAATCCTTGAATAAAAATCCTTCAGGATATTCCTTCAATAGCATTTGGAGAGAATGCAATTCTAGCAAACCTAACTCACTTTTTCCTGACATCAAATGGGTAAATTGAGATTCTCTTCTGTGGCAGATGACTTGTGGTAAGTCTGTAGTTCATCCAGTGCTGCCAGACTTGTGAAACACAAGTGCAGAGAATAATGATACTGCTTTTTAAGAAATATTCAGATGAAACCTGATTGTCTTCAGAGTTACAAATCTCTGAATCAGATATCCTCCAACAACTAGAGAGGGTTTTATCATCCTCCCTCTGACTGTAGAGCTTCATCTGTGTGTTTTGAACCACTTTTACTCAGGAATTATTTTACATCCTGAGGCAGGGTAGTTAGACTTAATACAACCTTATCAGTAAGGGGTGTGGCCATGAGATATAAATGATAAAGTAGTATTTACTGAGTTTCCATCTTTGCCTTGCTAACCATCCCAAGTATGGAAGCAGGAAGGGAAAGCATGCCACATGAGACAGCAAACAGCTAGCCAGACTTAGCTAGAAGCTTTAATGAGATTATAAAAGCAGTGTAAAAGGGATTAACACAAATATTGACTTGGTTCTCAGTTTCTTGACAAACTGTTCCATGCAAGCAAGGGAGTGTCATTTACAGACTGCTATTTCTGTTCTCTAATTAAAATCCTGGGACCATTTCCAAGGGGTAGGGCATGAACAGAGAGAGGGGAAGTAACTTCAAGGACCAGACTGACATACACCTACATCATAAAGATGGTCACTGATAAAGCAACAGTGGGGCTCTTCAGAGAAAAACAAGCTAAATGTATCAGCTGAGTCCATGAGTCATCGTTGATCTTTTCATTCTGTCTGTTTCATTCAGTTGTGAATTTTGTTTGAAAACAAATATATTTATTGAAGAACTATATCCAAAAGTTTATCAAGGTGAGAGGTGATCTGTTGACTTTTATTTACAACCAGCAAATTTTGGAACAAATGTGTTTCACTGAAAGAGAGCACTGAGTGGGCTCTGCTTCCATGACATTGTACCAGACAGATTATTTTGCTTAATTATGTGTCTTTTTTTTCAAACATCAGCATGAATTCTCAATTAGGAGACATGATCATCATTAAATATTGGTTTATTTTCTTTATTGCATAAAAGGGGATCCTTTTGAGGTGAAAACTAACACAGATAAAGAACTATCCTGAATTCAAAGTACAAATTGTTACTCTCTCCTATAGCTTTTACAAAGAGAAGTTGTAAAGAAAACTTGAATTCCCCAAAGCAAGCACAGTTATCTCGGTGACTGAAAGACCAGTCTGGTCTATACAAGGTTCCTGTGAGGAGACTTTTTGTGATACCTGGGTGTAGGCTCAACCTGACCTCTTTTCTCCATCACAGGGCAGCTCACAGACTCACCTTAGTGAGATATCTCACAAACTTCTCCAAAGTCTTGATTTATCTCAGGCTCACCTTTGCACATTCCCTTCAATATGAGTTGCTGAATAGAGTGTGTGATGGAGATGTATTGCAGCTGCAAGTCTGGGTGGGAGCTTCCACAACAAAATCCATGAAACATTTCTTCTAAAATAGCAGTGCTTCCACAACCCCTTTGTCTGATCATTACCCAGGTCTGCCAAGAAATTCGTAAATAAAAATCTGTCCTTTATTGCTACAGGGTGCAATTGCTCCCTCTTGATCACCTACAAGCTGGTAAATGCAGTAAAAGAAGTTACTAATTTCTGAAGAACTAAAGTTTGATTAAATGTCCCTCAGCTTCTAGAGGCGAGATTCTCTGCTTATATTTGTATATGAATTTTCCTCAGACTTGTAACCATGGATCCGGGGATTATTTTCTCTGTTGGTATTATTTTTGAAGGTGTTATCTGTTCTGGTTTTGTTTGCAGCAACTTTAGGCAGTTTTTTTTCAAGGTCCATCTGAAGAAAAGAAAGAAAACACTCTTGTAGTTTAAAGCCTGTATTCACTGTCTTTTTCCTTTGATTAAACTATTAGGAAATAAAATATTATTAAGGAAAACTATTAAAACAGTGCAAGAATAAATGTATTCATTCTGTATGCCTTTTTAATGAGCTACAAAGCCTTGGGACACCTGGAGAATAGCTGTGGAGGAGGTGGAGGTGGAAAGGAGCAGCTCAGATGCTGGTGAGATTGTTACTCTCTGTTATCTTACTTGAAAATTTGTTGGTTTTCATGTTTATCAGCAAGACTGAGAAGTGAGGGCAAAAGTTTTATTGTGAGCTAAAATACAGCTGTGCTCTATCTTTAAATTTTATTGGACCTACTCTGTCTTTAAAATATCTGAAACATGAGCCAGATCTTTAAAATTCAGCTCTGACTGGAGTTGATCTGGAGAGCAGAGGCTTTGATGGGGATGGCAGCAGCAAGAGGGCTTCATGAGCAAAGGAGTTCTAAAGTCTTTTTTGGTGGAAGGCAATAGCTTGGTGAGCTGTGTGAAGTGCAGTTTTGTCTGCAAGGGAGGAGGGCAGGGAGAGGGAGGTCAGACCCTGTTCCATGAGCTCCTGGCTTTCCTGAGGGCTGTTTGTTTTCAGAGAGCCTGAGTCCCCATATTTGATGAGAACAGGAAAAATAGGTAACTTATTACTGACCAAGGTCTGGCTGATCTCATTTCCAGCCTGTGGTGCTTGTGCAGCACCCCTTGCACAAGTTCAAAAGCAGCTGTTGAAAGCTGGTTATTCCTGTGCTCAGCACATGCAGCTGCTCCTGGGCCGAGCTGATGCCCTCAGGTACTCACCTCCAGGCTGTCATGCTGCACTCCACACCACAGGAATACTCTGAGTCTCTTGGACCAAAAGCAGAACAGGTTGCAAACTGGCTTAATTAACACTGGTGGGATGTCTTCTCCTCTACTAGGTCCTGCAAAAAGAAAATAATAATATGTATGTATGGATAATAATAATATATGTATGGATAGCTGGGTGTGAGCCTTGGGAACCTCAGACCATGAGCTGGGGGAGCAAGATCAGAGCCCACTTTCCTCTTCTGAATCTGTCTCAAGTCACCCACTGGACTTTTAAAGAGCTTTTTTAACAGCAGAGCCAGCTTATGCAAATGCACATTTATTTATATTTATGGCTGTGTATGTTTAGGACACCAACCTGTTATAAAGCTGATCAACAAGCCTGTGATGGCACAGCCCACACAGCCAATGGCACTGAAGTACAGGTAGGACAGGGAGTACCAGGTGTCTGCCAGAAAAGGCCTGTGAAGAAGAGGTGACAAAAGCAGCTGGTGATGAGTTCTTGCCTGAATGTGCCAGCAAAATGCAGCTCAGGCTGGCACCTGGCACCAGTCTGCCCTCCCAGCCTGCCCTGTGGTTACTGCCTGCTGCAGGCTGGGCTGGCACACTCAGCAAAACACAGGTTTAAGTGGTAACAACAGGAAAATTACCTGTCTGGAGCCAGGGAGGGAGCTGCTGTCAGCAGCACCTCGGTGCTGTTGGCCAGGGTGCAGTTGAGGGTAGACAGATGCAGAGGGATGGACTTCGCTGGTGGTGCAGGGTAAATGAAAGAGCCAGTGCCAGCCCAAAAAGCCAAGCTGATCCCAGCTAAGAGGCCTCCAAGAGCACCCTTGGCAAGTACAGAAAGATACTGTTAAAGATGATATGTGGAAAGTGCTTTTCTGTGAATATGAATTAGGCAGGAGTAGGTAATGATGGATTACGGTGTAAATAAATCCTGTTCTCAACTAAGGTACAAAACACGGTGCTTTAGTGCCCTCTATTTATAAAAGTTGAAGCAGAAGTGTGATTAAAGCTGTGGTACAGATTTTAGTGTTAGTTCTGCTAACCTTGATGGAAATCCTAAAGGGGCAATACGGAATTGAACTCGTGTTTTGAGTGAAAGAATGAAGGCAAAGCTTTTGTAATCGCTCTGTGCATCCCAAGGCTGGTGCAAATATTGAATAATTTTTTTATTCTTAATGAAACTCAGGAGCAAACAAACAAAAAAAATTAAGAAAACCCTCATGTGAATCTAATCACCAATTATTCCACAGTTGTGTAGACTTAGATTCAGCAGGTTAAATTTAGGCAGAGAAAAGGCATGTATAAATAGATAGATCCTCAGGTGCAAAATCTGAAAAGCAGCTCAAAGACCCGAACAATTTTCAAAATGAAGTTTTAAGAAAAAAAAATAAATATATATTTTCTTTTAGATCAGGATTTTTGTTTCCTTACCTTCCAGTTAGCACAGGGAAACACAATTCCCAGAGTAAATAATCCCAGCATTGGCCCCCCACACATGCCGTGGATGGAGAGGGAAGCCTGTGGGTGCAGAGAAGAAAGAGGAGTTCAGGGCAGTGGCTGAGGGGAAGCATGCCCAATTCTGATTTTGGTCAGTAATTTTCAGTCTGAAAATAGTGAGAAAGAAGGGTTAAGTAGTGATTTCAGGGCACAGTTAGAGAGAGGATCACGTTCAGTATTGTTTCCTAGCAGTGAGTCAATAGTGAAGGAGTTAGGGGATTTCTTTTTTGACCTCCTTATTCCTCTCAGCAAAATGTCCACAGAAATGGTTTAGGTAATCTAGCAGCCATCAGAGCTGGCAGAATTATTTGCTCACTTCATCACATTTTCTGTTCATTCCTATTCTATTAATTGCATTCCTGAAGCAGAGAAATACCTGCACAACTCCTCCCAGCAGCGATGCTGCTGCAGCCATGGAAGTGCACAGGACACCATACAATATACCTGGAAAAAATAAGGTACCAACGTTCTCAGTGCTGGTTAATAGTGGGGATGGGTTCTAGCTCAGAAATGTCTGAGATGAGCAGGCAGGATGGAGAGATTTACACTTCTTATTGAATGTTTGGAGCAGACCATTATACACCCAGAGGTGTCTTGTGTGAAGTCTCCTTGGGTTTTTGGTTGATTGATATTCCTTACAAAGTAGAACAACAGCAATGAGATTAATTTAGAAGTCATGCCTCATGAAGAAATGTTTCTGTTGCCTTTTAGTGTCACTTTTAAAATAATTAATAAATGAGCTGGGAAATGATAAAACAGCATGGCTTTCTTCCCTTGACACTAATTTTAACTTCATGGTAAGTGAAACTCTGTGTGCAGAAATCTTGAGGAAAGCCAACCAAAACTTCTGTGCTTGCACACCTTGGTTTCAGATATAAAAATTACCCTTATAGGCCCAGAGTGAAAAAACTAAGTAGTAAGTGGAAAAACAAACACAGAGAAGACTAGAAGCAGTTACAGAGATGTAAAATATATGGGTTTAGCTCTTTCATGATATTTATGAACTTTAATAAAATTATTATAGTTATTACTATAGTATTCATAAAAGCGTTATGATCTTACTGCAATAATTGTAACAAATATCCTAAAAATTAAAATAATGTTGGATGCTTGATATGTTGATGATATTTTGTGGGTTTTTTTACTTTTTTGTTTTCATACTTTTTCTCTAAAAAGCTAAATACCCTGCTTATGCAATACTCTAAATTTGAATAGAAATTACTGTATTACTCTAAATAAACACTACTATAATGTGGTAATAACTACATTGATATTCTTTCTGTGTTATGAGGAGTGCTTTCCAATATTTTCAGCAGACCAGACTTTCCCAAGGATTTTGAGGAGTGGCTGTTAATGCTAGTCTGCATTTCTTTCTCTGCCATAATGGTGCTGATACTTAATGCTACCGAAGCATCAGGCTGATGTTCACCTTGAGGGTTTATAAAGGGTTACATTCCTGTGGAGGTTTCCAAAGTGCAAGTGTTTCTGAGGGAGTCTCTCTAGGCAGTGCCCTTTGCTGCTAAAGAAATGGGTCTCATCTGGAGTACCCACACAAGCCTTTGCTGATCCACGTGCTCATCTTCTCCGAGAGGTTTGGGAAACCCTTTTTGACCAAGTCTTCAAAGGTTACAGTTGCTAAAGCATTGATGCTGGCAGCCACAGTGCTGTAGGGAGGGAGAAGAAGGGTAAGTAAACAGGAGGCAATATAATCTGAAATCAAGGAATTTCAGCACGAATGCTCTCCAAGAACTGTATGACTCATGGTATTTTTCACATGTGCTGCTTTAACTGGGGAGGTTTCTGCTGCTTCTGCTGGGGGCTCTGCTTCATGCTGGCATGGAACAAGACAGAAACACATCCTAAATGACCCTTCAATTTAAAACTTTGCAAAGACCTGAAATACAGACAAGTTCCAGAATTAAAACTTGACTCCCTTACAAACAGAAGGATGTGCAGTCACCACTAGTGCCACCCTGGTCCTCCACACATGGCCCAGCTCCTCCAGCTCAGTGAGTGAGGCAGTCTTTGGTGAATACAGTCCAGACAGACTTGCTGAAAACATTCACACCCCTGAGTATGATATTGTGGCAGTTCGCTTAAATAAAGACAATATCACTATGAGCAGCTCACAAGAGTATTTTGGGAAATTAAACTTAGTTTTTCTACGCTTTGTCTGTACTGATAATATTATTCTAAAATGTATTTGGGATAGGATGATACTGAAGATGTGGAGTTAGACTTTATCATAAACATAATAATAGAATAATTTAGGTTGGAAAAGACCTCTAAGATCACAGAGTCCAACTGTTTGCCCAGCACAGTCAAGTCCACCACTTAACCAAGTCCCTAAGTGCCACATCCACATGTCCTTTAAATACCTCCAGGGATGTAACATAATTCAATGAAGAACTACTGCTGATTTCTAGAATGCTCTAAGAAAAAACAGCTGAGCTTTTCTTAGGGTTTCATATTTTTCCCTCATTGTGGATCCTCAAGAAATTATCATAAATAGCTAAAATGTCAATTCAGATTCACAAACCTTAGTGTTCCACTGAATGCACAGGCAACAAACAGTCCTGGGACTCCTGGCAGCGAAGAAAAAATGTCCATAACAAAGTATGGCATGAGCTGGGACAGAAGGAGCACAAGAGCAACATAAGAAATTAATTAAGGGTTTCCTGGGTAATGGAAGAGAAGTATTTTATGTTTCTGAGCATGTTGTGAAATTCTGATGTTGTCCCAAGTAACATGGTTTCAGATTTTGAGCAAAGGGTATGTCTTTTGTCAGAAATGCTGAACTGAATTAGTACTGCAGGAGTGCCAGAACAGATATTACTGTAGCCCTGATCTGGCACCCACCTTAGTCCCTGAGTGCTGAAAGGACATAGAGCATTTCCCAAAATTAGGCTGCCCTGATATGTGCTATATCTGAGTGCAAAGCAGCTCCTAATTATTGTAATGGACATCTGTACCTGATCAGGAGCTGAAATGAAAGCAGCAGTCCAAGGGTCACAACTCTTGTAATGAGAGTACATCACCAATCCACAAAATACTGCACACACTAGGACTGTCCAGAGTCCCAATAAATTCAGGTAAAGTGCCCTAGAGCAAAAAGAGAGAAACTGTTTCATGGACAATAAATAAAAATGTTGTTAAAAGATATTTATTCTGAACTTTTTTTGGGAGATCCCTTAATCCCAACTGGTTATGTAATTCAAACTGGCTGTACAATTCAAAGCAAGATTTAAAAAAATGAGCTGGAAGAGTCAAGTAACCTCTACTCAGAATGGGCTGCACTGAGTGCTGGGTCTGTCATTCCTGTCCCTTGTTCAGACTTTTGGGACATACTGAACAGATTTTTGGGAGATGTTGATGCTCTCCTGCCTTTAATGCACACAGAATATTATTTCCAATGTTACCATGAAAAGTAACAGTCTTGGTTGTTTTCCCTATTCCATGAAATGGATGTGGGTGACAGCATCTGCTAGGAAGATTGTGTGGCTGTGGGTCAGCAATCCTGCAGGTTCTGAGAGCTGCCAGATTTAATTTAATCTCATTTCATTTCATTTCATTTCATTTCATTTCATTTCATTTCATTTCATTTCAGAGCTCACATCATGTTTGGACATCGCCTTGCACAAGATCTATTGCTAAGACAAGTTCAGAATGTGCTACCAGGAAACAAAGGTTAATCCAGCTTGTTACTAGTGATGTTCTCACTGGTGTGACTTCTAGATGTTTTTCAGACACTGGGTTTTTTACAGGATAAATTAATATAGACAGTCATGACCTTCAGAAAAATCAGTATGTTTACAGGCAGCAAAAAATCTAACTGTTTGAAAAAGGAAAAAGTTACCACCTTTATTCTTTAGCCACAAGTGCAAGCAATTGGCTCTAGGTGTGTGAAAAAAATCTGATTGTTGAGTAAAATGTCTAGCAATGCACATACTACTGCTGAAGTTGAGGCAGGTAGCAAGTTGGAGACCTGAATATTTATATTGTGAAGATTCACTTTGTTCTTCACTGATTCTTATTATTCTGATGCTGCAGAATTTTAAGAAGTTGTTAGGATTTAATTTTAAATAGGTAATACCTTGTACTGTAGTGCTTCACCAAATCAATAACAACTTTTAATCCAGTATAACATAAACACAGCTCCAACAGATACATTTTTACAATTGATTTGCAGATAGCACAACTTCTGTGTTGGCACCTTTGCCATACTCTCCTTCTGAGGATTAGTTTATCAGCCTGATCATAAATTGATAAGCTGCAAGAGATAGATTTTTCTTTTTCCTCTGCATATACTTAAGTAATTTTGAGACAGAGGCAGTAAGACTGTCAGAGTAAAATTAGCTTGCTACCACCTAATGGGATCCCAATATTTATTTAATAGAGCTGACAAACTTAGTGTCATTAGTGTAATTCTTGATTGATTGCAAGAACAGGTTAATGACAGGTAGCTTACAGTTTAGCATGCTTTTCTGATTTGCAGGAAACACATCTTTGTATCGTGGACTGATTGACTCCATAGAGCCCTAGCCATGTAAATGTTCCCCCAATAACTATTGTCCAGAAGGTGTGTCTTCTTAAAGGATCAACATCAAAGCTAGAAGAAATGAACAAAGAAAGAAAGAAAAAGCAATTCAGTTTTTTATTTAAACATATTTTTTTTCAGCAAGAGGTTTTTTCAGAGCTATCTGGCATGTCCTACCAATCTGAATCAGAAATTTTGCATTGGTGATATTGTTTTCCAGAACAGACACCTGATGTGCTCAGCTTTGGGAGTTGTTTTTTTTTTTTACTTTTATATTGGAACACATTGTTTTCGAGTCAGGATAATCAAATATCATTCTGACCTAGTCAGAGGATCACTTAACTGAGATTAATTAAATTTATATGGATGCTCATGCTCAGACATCAAACCTGTGTCACGTTGTAGCAGACTTACAAGTCACCCTGTCTGGGACCCCATCTTCTGTAAGGAACAAGGTTGCTTACTAAACTCTAAAAGAATCCTGTAAACTTTTAGTGGCACATCATTATGATGTAACTTCCTTTACAAGAAATTGCTTCAGCTGCTGTGTTATCTCTTGTACAACAAAATCCTGTTACTCAGCAAGTCTAACTCGTACAAGAATATATTTCTGTCTTGAATATGTTATCCTTGCAGTTCCCCTTATCTTGGTGGGGACAGCAGATAACATTTGACCTTGCTGCTGGATTCTGTCATGGACTTGCCTTGATTAACCAACAAATACCCTAAACAGCCAAAGGAAGGTCAGATTTCTATCCCAGAGCACTGGTGCTCTATTGATTGCTGCTGTGGTGAGTGCAAGTAAAATGTAGTGTCAGTTTTATGAATAGAAAAATAAAGATATATACAATTAGCTGCTGAGATTAGCTCAGTTGATTAGAACACGCTGCTAATGGCATCAAGGTTTCATGTTTGATCCCTGTATGAGCCATTTACTTATGAGCTGGACTTGCTGATTATTGTGGATCCCTCCCAGCTCAGAATATTCTGTGTATGAAATTGGAAGGAATAACTGAGCTGCTTTTGTAGCTACACAAGGAAAAATGGCAAATCTCCCCTTCAGTTCAGCAGACCTTTGATTTCTTTAAAGAGCAAAACTTTCTTAATGGTCAAATATATGAAGAAATGAGGAATGGGCTTTCCCGAGTCACCAAGGTTATTTAAAACCAAGTCTGTGTATTTTTTGGCTTACTGAGGGTATGGTTTCTAAACATTAAATATACAGAAAGGAATGGTTTGCATAACTTGTTTCTTACTCAAATATGTTTAGCCGGGATCCTTCATGGGCATCTTCCCAGACTTTGGTCAATCCACCATTCACACTAGTTCCTCGAATCAAAACCGTCACGAAGCCAGCCACCATTACAATCATTTGAAATGCATCTGTCCAGACAACAGCTTTTAATCCTCCCTAAAACAAAGAGAAACTGTATACCCTCAATCCTCTTTCCTGTTGCTGAAGTACTGAAAAGTGTAGGAAGACTCCTTACTTGGGCAGCTCCTGAGCTGTACAGCACCGAGCAAACCAGGGCTTTGCATTCCCCCACAAAATGTGTCTTTTTGCAGGTCAGAAAATTTCACAGCCTAAATAGTTTGTCCATGGGCACAGGAGGATATTTGACTTTCAGTTAAATGCTTTTTTTCTGCCTCCTTTATATGCATTTGAAGAACATACCGTGGTGTGGAAGAAAATCTTAGGGACTTTTGGCCTGTTCCTACATCAAGTAGAACTCCATATATTCTAAGAGCAGAGTGTTAGCACTGTTAGCCTAACACAGAAAAACAGCTCTGGAAAGTTTGCCATTCAGCTTTCTTCCATAGCTACTTTCCCATTTGATCAAATCACTACCAGAGCATATCATAAGTGTTTTCAACTAGAGTGGAGTGATATATTGAAAAAAATCATTAGTGGCAAAGGGAATGGCAATTTGTTTGTGTCCTGAGCCCCTGGGCTCTGCTGCTTCCCTACAAATACCCATACAATATATCTGTTTAGGAATTTGGAGTCTCATGTTGCTTCCACTCAAAAGCAAAGCTCTCTGACCTGTTGCTTGTCCTTCCTAGGTTTTTGTGCTTTGCTCTTGAGCACAATTTTCGTTACCGTGTTTTTCAGCCCATAATTTGTAAGATAAGAATCATCTTCTCAAAAGATGACAGGGGAAGCTTATGGCCTCCTTATCTGGACTCTGTCTCAAGATGTCTGGTTTAAACGTGGAGACATACAGCAGAAGATTAGAGAGGATTTTTTTCCCCTCCAAATAAACTTCCTTATAACACAGAGTGTCGAAGAAATTTATCTCTATGTTCTCCACAGGAGCCATCCTTCTCTGATAGTCTGTCATGTTTAAAGGATGGTCAAATTAACTGTCTATGTTCCAGCTGTTCAGTTATGCCTGTTACATACCAGAGTGCAATAGAAAGTGCAGACAATTCCTGTTGCAGCCACAGAGCCCCAGAGATCAAACCCAGTGACTGTGAAACCAATGAAAACAAAATTGTTAGTGAAATGGATGTAACCATCTGGAAGGTAACAGAAGAGCTGTCATCCTTTAGCTTTAAATGGATAGGAGTAATTATTAATTTTAATATTTTGTGTCTATCAATCTTTGCTTGATTGTTCAAGTGTTAAGGAAGACTGTTTTGCATTGTTGTTTTCTTTCAAACTGAAATTAACTCATTTTCAAGCAAAAGTAACATTTAAGAAGACTTGCATAAAGCAAAAATGTCATTCTGATGGGACAGAGTGTACAAGCAATGCCTCACTTCTGTTCTTAGTCCAGAACTTTGTCTTCAGAAAGCAATTTCTTCAGAGATTCCCAAAAATCCTAAGACAAAAAAAAAAAAACCCAACCCCTAAGTAAACTCCATTACCTGCATCTAATGGTATAATGCTAAAATGTGCTTCATTAAAACAACTTTCTGTGCTCATTTGCTTCGTAGCTTCTTTGCACAAGGTGCACAAATTTTGTTTTGGCTGATACTGAAATCTCACACACCACTCATAGTCTGTGAGGGCAAAGCTATTCGTAAAGGTTTTCTTATTAGCAAAGTTAGTATGGTGTAATCATGACTGAGAACTTTCACATGGAATTCAGCTGCATGACAGAGGCAGAAAATCTGGTGCTGTGTGAGCAGTGGGATCGGACAGACTGAATGTAACTCAGATAATGAATAATGAAAACAGCCTCCCAGTCAGTTTTGGTAAAATCAGGATTTGGGCCATGATGATCCCTTGTGCCCTATGACAGTAAAATTGCAAATCCCATCTGTGGTGATGGATGCTCTCTGCCTAGTTTGCAAATATTAATTGAAGAAGTCTGGGGACAGACAGCAGAACAGCATTCACCTCTGGCCATGGGGAAAAGAGTTATGCCCATGGAATCCTGAATACAAAAGACAGGGAGAGGGGGAATCAAAGTACATAGTATGGTCTTGGATCATCAGCTTGTACTGTGAACTTTGTCAGGATGTTGGGAAATTGTGTGCTTGAAATCCCTTCAGGTGGTTCTGAGAGGAAAGAAGAGCAACCACGAGGCTCCTGCTAATGTTTGGGTGTGAGGGGAACCTGAGGAGCCAGAAATGCAGAGCTACAAGGTCAAGGCAAAATCCTTCTTACAGAACCTTTGAGGATGGTTGGGTTTTTGTCTTTATCTATTTTTGTTACTTTGTTTACTCAAGCAATCCTTCTGGTGTGATTATTTGGGTTAGCAGCATAAGAACTCACCTTGGTTGAGTGCCAGTGATGGAGCATAGACAACTATTCCTGTGTAAAGGATCTGAAGGAGAAAAATTATGTATTTGAGTGCTCAGTGATAAAACCTGTATTTAGAGTAGGGCTCTGAGCAAAACACCAGATCTAGGGGTTTCTTTAGATCAGCTGGTCTTGTATATGGCTTTCTGTTTCAGCCCTTAAAAATTAAAATCTTGTGTTTAATTACTTTCTGAGGGAAGGGCTATTTTCTGTCTTTGTATTACTTCTTTCTCTAATGCTAAGACAAATAGATGACAATATATCCTCATGAAATAGAAAAAGGGTGTCTCCAGAAAACACTGTGACACAGAAATTAAGTTGCATTTATCTCAGAAATTAATTTTTCATTTTTCCATTCAATCCCTTTCAAAGTAACTGACCCAATACCCTTTACATGTAAGATCTGAGAGAACTGGTGGAGAAACAAAGCACCAAAGTCAATAAGCATTCAGATCTACTGCCAAAGGTCTGGGAATTATTTAAGTTGAATTAATGCAGAAGGAAATGTCTCATCATCTCCCATCAAATCCCATATTTCCATTAAATACACAACTAATGTAACCCTTCAAGATGGTCACAGCAGTCAGGCATCTGCCCAGGATACCTTGTGCAGCAGTTTTCAAATAGGATCATTCACCTCAGTGTCATAAATGGGTAACTAAACATACCCAGTCAAGCTTGGCCAGCTTCTCAACAAAAACAGAATCCACATGTTTGGGAAGAGAGAGAGGCTTTAAGTGAACATAATGAAACCAAGAATGTGCTGTTAAAGACAGTTAAAGAGTGTTAAAGACAGCTAAAATGGCATTCTTAATGCTAAACAGGAAAAGTTAGAGAAGTTAGTTAAAAACATAATCAAACTTTCTTTTTAGCATTCATAGTTCAAGTGAAAAATCTAAGAAAAAAAGATTACTCATTAAAACACCTCATTATAAAAAATGTGCTGTGTGAGACTAGTCTGTGAAAATCGATGTTGAGTGAAGTTAGCATAAAAAAAAAAAGAGTCAGTGTTGTCTTACCGTCTGTAGGATGTAAATCAGGGTTGCAGCAAGACGGACAATCTTGTTAAATCTTAACTCCAAATACTAGGAAAAGGTGTAATTTCAGTAAAGTGCACATGTAGCATCTGTGACACAGATGTTACCCTTCTGTTTGCCCTGAGTAACACCTTACTGTGCAAGTAAACTTACTGGCACTGCTGTTAGGAGTAATTAACAAGAAGAGCAGGGTTGTCATTAGACATAAGGATAATTACATTTAAGAAATCTTCTCATCTGCACCATGTACTTGAAGCTCTATATTGGGTTGCAGTGATCAATACCTGCTTTGTGCCAGGAGTAACGGGAAGCCCCCAAGAGCTACAAAGAAATTTAAACTTCAAATGAAATTATATTCCAACTACACAGTGAGGAAACTTGAGCTCATCTCTAGCAGAAGCAGCATCGACTCCAGCAGTGACAGAAGTGGAGGTGGAGCAAATGATGGAGCAGCAACGTGGAGTTTCCTGGTGCCTGAGCTAAGCTGGCTTTCCCACCTTCTCAGCCTAAAGCCAAATCTGCACATTGCCAATGTGGAGAGGCAAGAAGGGGGATCTTATGGACTTCCAGGTTCAAGGATCTAGAGAGGTGTTGCCACCTTCAAGAGAACTGCAGAAGTGAGTGGATCTCTAAACCCAAAGGGCCAGGTTTTAAGGCTGAATCACCCCCTGGGGTCTTTGCAGAGTCTCTGCCCTGTGCAGCCTCCATGCAGGGAGGCTCATCTTGGGCCACAGTCCCATGTGCACCCCAGCAGACACCAGGCATGGGCTGTACAAATTCCCTCTCTTTTAAGAGTCTCCAGGCTGTGCACTTTGTACTGCCAAAGCATCTTTTTACTTCCTTTTGCTCATGCTGATCTTGTGTAACAAACCCCACAGTCTGCCATATAAATACGTGGCTAATTTATGATGAGCTATTTCTAAATAATACAATTTAAGATGAGCTATTTCTAAAAATATTTCATGAGGCCAACAGTCATCTTTGCAGCATGCTTGAAGGGTCTTTCTGTCTACAATGACACTTCTGGTGCCTCAGATGACAAAAGTGGTTGATTCTCTGGTATTGGGTCAAAACCAACTAGAAAATGCAACTATTTGCAGCAATGTCCAATTTTACTCTTCACTGAGCTGAAAACATTTCCAAGGCAGATCTGTTTGACCAAAGCCCTTCCTAGGGTTTGGGTTCAGTGAGTATCAGTGGCCTTTCTGTTACCAGAAAGTTCCTTGGGACTAATCCAGTTCCACCATCCAATTCTTGCTTACTTGAAACTGCCCACAGACAGGAGCAACCAAACTTGCAGGAGCTGACTGGAGTGAGTGAGAGACCATCCCAAATGCTCAGTAGCTGTCCTGTGGATGTGCAGGTTACAAGGGCTGCTACTGAGCTGAAGGAAAAAATGTGTTCCAGGGAAAATGCTACGCAAAAACTCTACAAAATTCAGAAGTCGTTCATTTCATTTCATTTCATTTCATTTCATTTCATTTCATTTCATTTCATTTCATTTCACAGAGAATGCTTGAATTCATTCTCCAGACCTGACTTTCTTTTCTTCTTTCCTTTTTATTTTTTGAGCAGGCCTGCCACCATCTTTCTCTTCCTTCCACCTCCACTATTTAGATACAGTAACTTGGACAAAATTACCATATCTAGACTAAGTTTGAATTGGATAATATTGAATGTTGTTCTTAAAGTCTGTCTCCCTAAACCAGAACAGAATACTCAAAAGACCAGAAGCATTTGGATACACTTAAATATTTTCCAATTTAACTTAATTTGGTGCTTAAATTTTGGTGTGTAAACCCATATCCTGTCTGTACTATATGTGCATAAAAGGAGCTCTGAACCTTAGATTGTGATTTCAACTTATGCAGTATAAATAGCTAGTTTGAATAATGCATATAATTTTAAGAATAATTAATATATCAATATTTGTTCTGTGAAACACTGCAGAAAGCTTTCTGTCAAAGACTTTTCTCTAAAAAATACAGGCATGATATTTAATTATTCCCTAAAAAATACATGCACAATATTTAATTATGCTAGAGTAGTGCATTTATTTTATGATTTTTACTTACCTCATAAGTGCTTGTGATGCCAGACTTATAAAAAACAGGTAGATAAAGTTCAGCAGTAAAAATTATGACAAGTGTGTACGAAAGAAAGAAGAGCACAAAGGATGCCCCGTAGCGATAAACTTCGGAGGGTGTTCCCAGGACTGTTACTGCTGACATGAAGCTTGATGTAAGAGAAAAAGCTATGGGTCCACATGTCATCTGCTTACCACCCACCAAAAATTCCTTTGAGGTTTTCTTTTTCCTCTCTTTAACTGCAAAAAAGACTCCAATGCTGGCAGAGACTAAAAACAGTGTTGCAAAAACGACATAGTCCCAAGTCACGAATTTTTTGCCTTCTGGAGCTACAAAGTTTGGCATTGCAGCAATTGTATAATTCTCTGATGGAAGATTCTGGTTTACTGTGTCTGGTGCTCTGACCAGATTAACTCTGGTGACAGCAAAGCTGAAGCTTATCTGTAGATCAGCGATGACAAACAATAAATTGAAAGACTGTTCAGCCAGAAGACTTTTTCTAATCCAATTCAGTTCTAAGGAGTTAAAAACCAGGTAGCTAAGGATGATTTAAGGAGGAATGCACTTAGACCCTGGTACTATGGGTTCTGCCAGGCAAGCTGAAATAAGGGACTTAGCTGTGAAATTTGTAGTACAACCCCTTTTTATCTGTGATGTGTAAATTTAAGGTTAAACATTAGCCAAAAGACATTGGCGTGATCCATGTCTTTTCTAACATCTCAGCATTTTTAAATAATAAAATGAGAGCAATAGAGGAAAAAAAAGGAGAGAGAAAGGAAGGAAAGCTCAGTGTAGAAACCTGTCGTCTCCCTAGTGAGTTTATTTTCAGAGAAGCAATTTCCTCATATGGTTAAAAACTGATCTGGAATGCCAGCAATATGATTTACAGTTCTCCTTTGACATGCTAAGTTTTCTTCATGGTAGAACCTCTGGAACTTAAGGCAGCCATAAGAAACTGAAATGTTTAATGTTTAAAACTATGGTGATTCCCCCCACTTGCTACAGTCCAGCCTTGGTGTGTTTGGAGACCCAATGGACCTCCAGATGAACAAAAGTGGGGTTTGTGCTTCACTGTCTGAGGATGAATTTCAGTTAGAAACTAATTTTTAACCGACTTCTACTAAAGACAATATAGCTTGTGTGGGTTCATGTGAGAAGTGACTCATTTTATTTGTCCACATACAATTTTGTTGGATTTACAGGACTAGAGAATCATAGAAAATGAGATTAAACAGCAACATTTATCTTAATTATGTCTTTGGCATAATTTTGTAAATTCAATATTAGGTTTTCCTTTTGTGTTTTTGTTTTAAATAATTGAATCCATTTTATCTTCATTAATGCCATAACTATTCCTTTGCCAAAGAAGCAGGAAATTACTTGTCATCCCAGGATTAACTTGTACAGAGAGAGACAGTTTGTGTAGTCACAACCCTGAAGGAAGGGTGGAGTGCATATTGTGAAGAAAAAAGGAAGAAGAAATAATATAACCTGGGAGAGATTTTAATAGCAGAAGTCCTTTTCTTCAGCCTTGTCTTAGTTGGGTGTGGATCCCCACATCTCCTTCTTAAGTCATTGGTAAATAGACATAGTTTTGTTGTGTCAGTACAAACTTTGTGTCCAGACCTGGTCTTGCCTGTTCCCATCCATTGCTTAGGAGAAAGACTTCTTCTCTCCATGTGTGCTGCAGAGATTGTGCAATGTTCTTGCTGATTTTGGTGAGGCTGAGTGTAAAAGGGGGAGTTGAAAGTCCCCTTTTGTTGCCAAATGTGAACAGAAAAAGAAAAACAAACAAAAAAACCTAAATCAATATGCGAAGATACCTCTTTAAAGGTACTGCTGCATCTGTAGACAAAACACCCTTAGTCCACATAAATATATGAAGTGCAGGTTTGGGATCTATGACCCAGCCCTCTATGAAAACCAGGATATGGATATATCCATATGTATTGTGTCCTGTGGTGGTGAGATGGAGGCACCAGGTGAGACAGCAATGAACCACTTTCCTTTATGAGATCAGCCAAAGTGAGTCAGTCCAGGCAACATCCTGAGAGTTTTCATACAGCTGTACCCAAGTATGCAACCATCACTAGTTAATATTTCTCTTTTGTACAGACCAAATGCCTTAGAGTGTTACACTCTCAAAAAAGCAGCCAAGCATTCCTCTGCTTTTGAGAGGTTGTTTTGGTTTGGTTTTTTTTTGCCTTTTTGCTCTCTTCTTTCTCTTCTCTCCTTTTAAGTGTGGATATGGATATTCTCTGCATGTTTTATCTCACACCTACTGGGTCTCATTAATTAATGTCTCTGGCAATGGTAAAAGCTGTGCCATTACAACAGGGAGTTTCTGGGGTCAACCATCAACCCAGTCTGGCAGGAGGCAAATTTAATGGGTTTTTGTATGAAGCTTGTAGGGCTGACCAGAAAAACCATAGATTGATCCAGCTTGATCTCAGGGGCATCAAGTGAAATCACAGAAAGATGAAAACCCCTCAAACTTGAGGGTATTTCTTCTCAAATTTGAGCTGCTGAACTGTGTTATGTAAATAAGACATGATCAGTCTTACAGTGTTGAGAGGGTGGGGGAGCTGTTTATAAAGCCTGGGATAAAAAATGAAAATATAAAGCAAATGAAAAAATCATCATCTGAGTCAGAAGGTTTCTCTCCTAGTCATGTTACCAGAGAGACTGTAAGTGGAAGATCCCTGTAATATTCATTCTAGGAAAATAAATGTAGTGTAAAAAATTCCAACTGTCATAAATGTAAGCCTGTAGCAATTATTTATTTTTTTAAATTATGAATCTTTTTTCTAGCAGAAAAATGGGTATTTTTTGAATGATAGAATTTTACACAAAGTAAGAAAAAATTAATGGAATAAAAAATTGAAAATCAAGCTAGAAATGTAAAATTCTGTATTTATCATGCCATAGTCTTCTGACACATTTTCAGCATCATATCATGGAGTTTTTCAGAATAACCATTTTGGCTAAATCTCATTTAGAAAAAATAGCATAACTTAGAAATACAGTTTCTGGATCAAAAAAAATAAATAGTATGGAAACGCTTGTTATTCTGGCATGATGTTATTCTGTATGTGGGAATAACTGGTATTTTTATTTCCCTGAAATAGTCAGATTCCTTAAAAATTTATTTATGCAAATTCTTGTGAAACTAATTTTTAGCCAGGGTAACCCAAGGAAGAACCTTCACTTTCTGAAGATTCAATACCTCTTTCAGTATCTGACCAAGAATCTGACAAGGAATTCCAGGCTGCGTGTTTCACTTTTCCACTGCAGGCTGGATGCATCCAAGGTTCTATTCCAGGCCTCATTTCAACATCTGAAAAAAGTACTTGAGGATGGCAAAGTTAAGGGTGTGACTAATGAGCTGCAGCCTGATCTTCTGCTGCCAGGCAGGAAAACTTGCAAGGAATGCTCTTTTCCATGAACTGCTGTACCTTTTTGCCCCTGGTTGTGGGGAACATAAAAATGGCCTTTCAAGGGGGAGAGGAGACATAGCTTGAGTGAATGGATGTGCATCATTGCATCTTTCAGTTTGAGATTGGGAAAAAGGCAAACTTTAATTCAGCATTCTATTAGTTTGAGAGTTGAGCATCTCCTCTAGCACTTGCAAGATGCCTCTGCCTTGTCCTAATAGGCAGAAAAGTGATGCTGGATGTGCCACACCTTCCATATTTACAATCAGCTCCCTAGGAGGAAGCTGAAGACACCTCTGCCTGCTGTTCTCACCACCACAGCTATGTTGTCCACACTTCTTTTCCTTTTTTCTTCTTTTTTTCCTTGCAGTGAGAGCTTTCTCTTTGGAGTAAATGCCAGTTTTGAGAGGATAAAAGTCATCCCTTTCCGAGGCCAGACTAGAATGATGTGGTCTGATGCTCAGTGATCAGATCATGAACATTTTTCCTGGCTTCAGCTGAGTTAATCTGCTAGGTACCCTTTGTCATGTGTAACAGATCCAGGACTTGACCCTTGATCCAAGTCTGACTGATCATTAGTACTGAGAAGAAGAAAAATAAGTTTTGAATTCTAAAATGACTTCAAATTTTTGCATCTTCTGCACTTATTTTGATGCCAAAGTCCAGTATTTGAGTCCGAGAACTGTCCACTGTTATAAACATAAGTGTCTGTAACATAATATCAAGTCACTTGTAAAATTTGATATCCATTTGTTGATATCCATTTGTTGGTGCTACTCTAAATGGTTAGATCTATACATAGAAAATACACTTGATTTAACTTAAAAAATTAAGATCTCACAGGTTGTATACTTTGCATAGTATCCATAAAAAGCAATGCCTCTTAATAATATTATAAAAATTAAATATTATATGTGGTTCTCTAAGGAAAGAATTTCTAACACCTAGGACAGAAAGTTTCTTTATTTATTTCTTTATTTAGTATATTGCTTCACTAGTATTTTGTATAGTACTAGTATTTAGTATTTTGCTTCACTACAAATCATTTAAAGTGCAACTCTCAGGTAAATAAATACCTGTGCAGTACTGAAGGATGTTTTTTTTCTTCTAAAAATTCAGATAATAGAATAAATTCTGTGAATAATTAATTTTGCTAAGTAACAAAAAATGTTTTTCTGTATCTTAATACATGACAATTATTTTCTTACTTATTTTTAATATTTTCTTACTTCTTTTTAATATTTTTCAATATCAAGCTGTGAAAAATTCATAGAAATAAATACTGGAGGGCTTAAGTTATATTTGATTGGACAGGTGAAAAAGAAATGATAACTATTTTTTTGAGGAAGAGTAAATTTCTGGAACACAAAAATGCTCTGAAAACTGTGTCTTCCAGAAATCCTGTTAAACTTAGGGGTTATTATCTTTCCTTGACAATGGACTTTGGTTTTTCTTAAGAGGCTCTCCTTTAATGATTACTCTTTCCTCAGAAAGTCATGCTCATTTATCTATAAAAAGATCATTATAGTCCAGCAGAATGAGGAGCTGGAGGTATTGCTTAGGGTTCCAAAACAGATGATTCTCTGGGAACACAGAGTCCTCCCCATGGGATTGCTCTTCCCTGGAAGTGCCAGGTCACATCAGGGCACCCAGTGGCCTCTGTGGCCAGTGGTCAAGATCCATCCAATCCTGCTTCCCACTATTTTCATTGTAGGGTGAAAAGTTTGTGGAGCTGCTTGCAAATACAACTGTTCACTTTGTGAGCGTTTTTCAGGAGAAAAATGCATGGCTTTTACACAATTCTTACACTGAGAATTGGATTTTTCTTCTGCAAAGTCAGCTAGAAAGTTGCCTGGGAAGAAACAATCTGAAACACTGGATTTTGAGTAGTTATATTATCAAGGAAAAAAGGCAGATTAAAATCACATGCCAGTTATCATTTACCCCTCTCACCACTGCAGGGGATGAGGGTCCCTCTGTGGCTGCAGTTTCCCTGAGCCATCCTCACATCTTCCCAGCCACCTCTTCCCCGAGCCCCTCCACAGCTCCACGCCATCCACCCAGCACCTGGGGCTGGCAGCAACCCTTGAACTTCATTGTAGAGGAAAAAATGGGATATAGGAAACTAGTTTGTTACTCATCTGACCAGCATCTTCCTCTGAAACCTTTAAACTTGCCATCAGCACAGAGCAAGTATGAGACACATCACGTCCTGACACTGGAACTGGGGAGTGCCCCAAAACTGGGACATTTCCCAGTCCCACCTTTCAAGAAGTGTTTGCCACAGTGCCTATGTGGAAAACAGAGGCAAGCAAATGAATAATTTTCCAGAAATGGCACAGATATGATGTAGAAAGATGTTTCTATCACTCAAAGTAAATGACTGGCTGTTGCAGTCAGATCACAAGCTGGATAACCCGAGCGATAGCGCTCAGAACAGATCGGAGTGGGGTGAAGGTGTGAGACAGCTGGTGCAGATCTGCTTGTGAAACAGAACAAGCTGGAAAAGTGCTCTGCTCTTGCTGTGGAGTTAAGGCTGTCCTATGGTCATCTCTATATCTTTGCTGACTTTGCCACTGGAAGCCTGTGTGAGGGACAGGGGGTATGAGTGAGGTTGAGCATGAGAGAGAAAGGGATTGACTGAGGGAGGGCAGGGCTAGGCTGCCCTGGGGAAATTCATACTGCAGGGGCTATTTGAGATCCTTACAGGGAAGAGTAGAATACTGCTCTTGACTAATAACTAATGAATAAACTGATTTCTGGGAAAACATGACTTATTTTCTGTTTGGCTTACAGGTTTGCAGGCTAAGGCTGTTAAACTGGGTTTTTCTTTTTATTTACTGAACAAGTCAAGGGGTTGTAAAACTTAAAACTTGTGGACTGACAGAAGGACCAGCTGTGCATTCCAGTGTACCTCAGCAAAAGATGGCAGTCAAGGACTGAACAAAATAGCAGCATTACAATTCCACTTTGTTTTAAAATGAGGAAAAGGCACAGCAGAAATAAGGCACTTTGTACATGAATCAAAAAACACTTTAGGGAGAAAGTAGTAGCAGCTGGGAAGGAAAGAGGGGGTTGAGATCCCACTGCAGGTGATTTAAGAATAAAGAAGCAGAACATATTTTAGGGGAATGAAAAAGTAATGTGCACTTCACTATTTCTGTGCTGTTAAAAGCTTCAGAAACCAAAGTCACCTGATTTGGCCTTCAATTGTTAATAAGTTATAGACACACCACCTTAACCCTGCAAAGGAAGCATTTGGAAACAGGCAGGCAGCAATCCTAGGGATAGCTAGGGATATGTACTTCACAGGATTGCTATTCAGGGTCCTTACAGAAGCTCTGTGCTGTTCATGAGCAGCTTTAATGAGCATTCCTAATTACAATAAAGCTGAGGAGCACAAGCTGCACTCACCAGTGTGTTACCCTACCAAACATAAAGAAGAAATTCAGGCACTCCCTGAGGAATGAAGATGTTTGACACTAAAGAGGTGTGACATCTTCCCCCAGATGAAATGGTTCATGCACTCCAGTGAAATTGTGTTATAAAAAGTATGTTTTCCCACATCACAGAAAATCCAAATTAAAGGGACACATTCTTTAGTAGGACTTGGAGATTAATCATCTTTAATCCTCACTGACTTAATTTTATCACTTTCACTTTTCATCCTTAATGTACTTCAAAGGGATCTCTTAATCCTGGTTTGCCTGTGTAATTTCAGACTCCTTATGTACTCACATTCTTATCTTTATATAGATTAGAGTGCAAGATTACTACGTGGCAAAAAATTTTTGTGTATTTTTCTGCAGAGAATAGCTTCTCTTGAACTGTTTGTTATATTGCCTGCTATCATTACATATCCCCAATTATTTTATTTCCCCTAAATTAAAATAAATTAAGTTAATTAAAAAATAAAGAGCTAGCCGTAGTTAAAATAATCCATCAAAATATGTAAATAAATAGCATTTTGCTTGCCACTGCACAATGTATTTAGTTTGAAAGAGTCAGGTGGAAGAGATGGCCTGCTCTAATCTTGCCTCTCATATGTGTGAGGTGGCATGAGGTGAGGAGGAAAGGAACTGGGCCATTGCTTTTTTCTTTGCCCTGACAGACCTTCCTGTCTGTCACACATGAGAGAGCCTAAAGTTTAATGCTTTGCTAAAATCTCATGGCTAATTTAAATTCAGGCATACGAGCTTTTGTTTGGATCTTTATTTGGGCTGCCTTTGCTGTAGAAAGCAGAGATGCCCTGCAGAGAGACCTCAACAAATTAGATAAGGAATCACCAATCCTATGAAGTTTAACATGGAAAAGTGTTGGGTTCTACACCTGGGGGATGGGTCAGCCCAGGCTGGATGTGTAGAATGGGGAACAAGAGGTGGAGAGCAATGCTCTGGGAAGGGACCTTGGGGTGTCCTGTGCAGGTACTTGATGATCCTGATGAGTCACTTCCAACCCAGGATATTTTATGATTCTATTATTCTGTTTTTATCCTTCCTGAAGGATAAGATTCTCTTCCAATCTTCCCTGAAGGGGGATGAGAAATGGTAAAAAGAGGTGGTGAAAACATCTAAAGGCTTCCAAAAACGTATTATTACATAAAGTGAGCATTAGGAATTGGAGAAAATGTATTTGGAAAGCAGCCTTTTCCCCTAGAGAGTGGCTAGTGGGGGAGTTGGTGTACAAAGGCATGTCAGCCTGTTTTGTAAGAGCTGAGCATGTGCTCTGCATCTCATGTGAAGATGGATGTATGATATTCTGCCACAGCAATTGCTTTGAAATCAGGTAAAGGGATATCATAACCATTGCCATAATGAATGGCTATAAAAAAAAGTCTCTGGGATTTGCTTATGTGAAATATTACTGCGACACCTCTTGATGCTGTTGTTGATTCATGGTTTAGGGGTGAATTTGGCAGTGCTGGGTTAATGGTTGGACTTGATGATCTTAGAGGTTTTTTTCCTATTTTAATGATTCTCTAAGTCTATGAAATACCACATTTTGTGTGATTGTGTCTGCATCTTATTATATAAAATGTGATTGCTTCATGGCTGCCTGCTTGTCCTTTCATTTTTGTGTGGTTTTGTGTGCACATGTATGTACAAAAGCAGAAATCACAGAATATTCTGAGTTGGAAGGGGCTCACAAGGATTATTAAGTCCATCTCTTAAGTGAATGGCCTGTACAGGGATTGAACCCACAGCCTTGGTGTTATTAGCACCTATGTACATTTATGAATTATGGGGATCATGGAGCTTTCACGTGTATTATTTCTTCCTGTGGTCATGTTGGTTTTGTTTGGGATTTTGTTTTTTACCTTTGTATAGCAAAATACATGGGGGTGGTTCTCTGTTTAAATATAAATTCAGGGAATTTAATGTTATTTTTATGCAGTCTGAGTCATTCACCCACTTGGAATATTGACTCTGAGTACACATGTTGAACTGTTTTGGAAAGCTGACCCCTGAAATTATGTAAAAGAAAAATATTAAGACAGTAAAATTCTACCTAGGAATAGTAGTAACTGGCACATCAAAATTGAGGACATTGCAAATGAGCATCTATTCAGCAATAAATCCTAAACCAAGATTTTTGCCTTATATGAAAGCCTATGGTGGAAAACTGCACTTCTGATGTAATATATATTGTTGAGGAGGGATGAGGGTTTTGTCCTCACATGACACATGAAGGTCTTTAAACACATCTGTCTAAGATGAAAAACTTCTCTTTATTTTATTTTATTTTATTTTATTTTATTTTNTTTATTTTATTTTATTTTATTTTATTTTATTTTATTTTATTTTATTTTATTTTATTTTATTTTATTTTATTTTATTTTATTTTTATGTAAATGTAGATGTAAACATGCCATCTCTTCATTTCATCTTTATTCAATGCTGCCTTGATGGAGTGAAAACTTAGATGTGATACAAATCTTGCCTGTCCCCTGCAGGTTTGAAAATAGATCAATTATTTTACTACTACTTTAGGTTCCTTTTAAATCTATGACAGAACAATTGAAAAATTCAGGGTAAATCTCTTGCTTTTGACAGTTAACATCACAGTGAAAGAATTTTTGACATGAAGATGAATGGAATTGTTTTTCAGCATTCTGGCTTTTGCAAGTGATCCTCTTTCTTCTCCATCTTGTACATAACACACCCAGGGCAGAGTAGCAGCTTGCTGAATTTTTGGATAATCTTTTTACTACTGTATGGGGTTTCCCCTGTTTTCATTAAAATCTGGGTTTGTTTTTTTTTTTTTTTGGTTAGGGGATTTTCTGCTTTGGCTTTTTGTTGGATGTTTTATTAGAATATTTGTTGTTTTAATTTTTGCTGTTGTTTTGCCCTGTAACATCTGTGGAACATTAAGTTTTGCTTTCTGGTTAGAGTAGAGAAGGAAAAACTGAAAATCAGCAGTCAGTTTTAGTTTTACCTTTTGAGTATGCTTTGTCTGCAGGTGAAGACTCGGATACAGAACTTCTGATGGGATGCCCAGCCCCTGGATTAGCAATCCATGCCTTCATCTTCTTTTTCCATAGGAAAGAAAAATAAGAAAGATCAGATGCTGAACTGGAGCTGTTGGAAAAGACATGATCAGCTTGTTAGGAGGAAGCCAAAGGCTGCTGCATCTAGTGGTGCCACATGGGGAAACACTTTGGGATCCCACTCACAAATGCAAAAATACTTGTGTTGCCATATCCCGATGCCTTTTCTCAGCTCCATCAGTAAAATTTGACAGGAATTTGTAGTTATGACTTAAATGCTCTTTACAGGCTGTAATCTTTGATTTATAACTAGGTCAAGTTGTAGGACACTTTGTTCTCAAAGTTGTCTTTGTTATCTAACCTGGTAATTTAATTGTGCTAACACAAAGAAGCCCTCACTGGACTTCTCCTGACTACTGGTGAGTGCATTAAATATTTGTGAACTCATTTTGCAATATGCAAAGTTCTTTACCATTTTTCTACCTAAGACATGATGAGTAGGCACAGGTCCATGACACAGAAACAGCTGAGAACTGACGAGTCTGGAGAAGAAATGAGATAGAAATAAACTGGAAATAATAACAAAAAATATGGAACACAACTGTATATAAGTCTTGGATTAATGCTGCTTTGAAAACAAGTGGTTTGGAAGGAATCATTGTTTTCTCCTTGGAACTATGTGTGAAATTTGTGTGAAAAGTGTGAAAAATTTGTGTGAAAATGTGAAAAGTACAGGGTTTAATCTGCTTTTATATTGATGAAGACATAGTGTGATTAAACATCTTGCTTACAAATGAGTAATAGTAAAAATCATAGGAAGAGTACCACTCTTACACTTTATTTTCTTAGGAGTTGACTAATTTAGAAAAAAGACATAATGACTGTATAAAACTTATTGAGTAAATGCCTTTATATTTGGGGTGAAACTCCTATACCAACACAATTTTGTGGTTTGTGTTCTAGTGAATATTATTTCTGGGCTCTGTGTGGGTTTAAATGGTGTCAAAATAACAGCTAAATATAAAATACTGAACTCAAAACCACATCAAGCTTTGATATTGGTTCCTCTGTTTTGGAATAATTCAAGATAGGCATAAGTTGAATGGCAAATTCAGCAACTTCCCACATTATTAAGGAGAATTAATCAGCATTAAGGAAATA
This sequence comes from Parus major, assembly GCF_001522545.3. Taxonomy (NCBI): domain Eukaryota; kingdom Metazoa; phylum Chordata; class Aves; order Passeriformes; family Paridae; genus Parus; species Parus major. The sequence goes on along the minus strand of NC_031774.1, from coordinate 3,212,843 downwards.
CTCCTTTATTATTTATTTAAAGGTTCATAATCTACTTGACACATAGCATAATTATACTGGTGTATAGTATACATTTATTTTTATTGTATTTTATTTATATGATATTGCACATTGTTCTATATTAAATTATTGTGATATATATTATATATTAAATTATAGTAGATTTGTACTGTACAAGACTTAATATAATTATACTTATTCCTATGCCAGAAATCCAATATAATTCTTGCTCTCCATGTTTTTAACTCCCCAGTCTTGCTTGTACAGGAGTGGCAACTATCTCAGTGGGACAGTTCTGTACAAAGAAAGCAGAAAAAGATGGGGCTTGGATTTTTTCTAAGAAAGGAATGAACAATAACCTAATATTTATTTATAATTAATAATTATTATATAATTATAGTATATAATAGTGGCTAATATTTACATATTAACGTAAATCTTAAGGTAATGTAAAGTAAAACATGCTTTTGATGCTTGGTGAAAGATTTTTTGTGGCTGTTGCTGTTCTGTGTAAAGTTTCCTGGAAGAAAGCAGGTGATGCTCCACATCCTGCCTCTTCATGCATTCTATTGGACAGAAATCAGAATATGTTGAGAGATTACTTTCCTTCTGGGGAATCAGCTGCTTGGATTTACCACATGATGATGTGAAATGAAAAAAAAAAATTATTTCCCAAGACAAACTTAGATAATGTTCAGAGGAAATAAAAATTGCATATATTAATTTTCTACAGCATCACAGTTTGGAAAAACTGGGAATATGTTATCCTCAAGATAACTCAAAATTAGATACTGCTGCCTAATCTCATAAACCTCTTCACATGAAATGTCATTCCATCTCATAAATTCCTCACTGTTTTAGTTCAAATTCTGTTTTAATTGAAATCCTATGTAAGCCAGTAGGAAACATTTGGAAAACAATACAATTGCTTTTTAATTGTGTGGACTGGTGTGTAATTCTACTCAGTGCCACAATACCTGTCATGATACATTGTTTTGATTCATAAAAAATATGTAAGTAACTTATAAATTGAGAATTTCTCTCACTTTTTGCTCAATGAATAGCCAAAAAGCCAGTGGCATTACACACAAGATCAAGTAGTATCACCATGCTGTAAAGAAGATTTTGGAGCTGAAATACATTCACACAAATGCATACTTTTCTCATGCTCCACTTGAATTTGTATATTAATTCTTGGTATTTTTCATAGACTAATGTGGTATGTTTAATTTTTCAGTGGATGAAAACTCCTGGTACTAAATCTCACATTAATGAAGAAAATCAAACCCTGATGAAAGTCCTTGGGGTAAATGAAGAAGGTTCTACATTTTATGACATCGTCTTTACTCTCCTACTTCGTCATTGCATCTCCTGCTTTTACCTGTCTCCACTTTTTCCTTGCCTTTGTAAAAGTTGAAAATTCTCTGGGAAAAAGGAGCAGTGCTACTTCTCACAGAAGGCTTCACTCCTGACTCCTGCACAGTTCTATCCAAATACCATCTTAGAATCATAGAATAGTTTGGAGTGGAAGGCACCACCTGCCCTGGGCAGGGACACCTTCCATTACACGAGGTTTCTCAAGACCCCATCCAGCCTGGCTTTGAACAATTCCAGGAAAAGAGCATCCACAGATTCTCTGGGTAAAAGCATTTCCATGTGAGAGTGTCCAGATGTCATTTTTGTGGATATATAATAACCTGTGTGCAGCCATTTGTAAGGCAGAAAAGAAGGTGGATCAAGACAAGAGCAGATACCTGAGAGGTACAATAAATACAAGGTAGGGTATGGTGAAAAACAGAAGGCTGATCAGGTGCTTAAAGAATTTAGACATTGGGTCTTGTTCTATGTGGTTTTATTCTTAATTTTGGAAGGTTACTAGGCTTTAGAGCAACTCCACTAAAAAATGAATGGATATTACCTACACTTGATGAAACTTTTCTGTACCTTTCACTGGGCTTATTTTACATCATTGCTGCTGCTTTAAAACTGGTATTACAGATGATGTTGTCATAAATACAGAGTTGTCATAAATGCATAAAGGTGGGAAGTGTGCATTTGTGTGTGTAAGATGCCCTGCTAGGCACGTTGCAAAATGAGGGGTGAGGGAGCAGAGGATGGAAGGAGAAAGTAGAGGAACTTTGTTATACTTTGCTGTGGGCAATGCCTGCTGGTAATGTACTTGTAAAGCATATTGTTGCCTGGGAAATCTTTAGTGAAAGCTTTCAAAAAAAAAGTGTTATATATGTGTCTTTTTCAGGTACAGCAACATAAATCCATTTTTCTGTTCTCTTCTGTAATAGCTCCTTGGGCAGACAAAATAACCCAGCAGGAAATAAGACACCATGCTGAAAAATTGTCTGCCTTCTACAGTTCTCCGTCTGGAAAATAAATCAGGTAGGGAAAAAACAGTAAAAAGGACCAGTGGGGACTTTACAAAAATGAAGTTAATGTTAACATAGTTACAGGAGACTACAGAAAGAGAATTTTTTTTTTAAAAATTTTTTTTTTTTAGCTCCCATCGCCCCACTTCTCATCTGAAAAACAAAAAAATCAAAAGAAACAGGAAAAAATATTGGCACAGAGCTGGGTGATCATAGTGTGGGGATCATATAACCTGGTTTTTTAATTACATGGAACCTTTGTGTGTGTGTGTTGATGTAGAAATGAGTATGCTCCTTAGGTTTAGAAGCAGAACACTTTTTCAGTACTTCAGCTGCTTGTGTTACTATTCTCCATCTGCCTGAGTCCCGTGGATGGGAGCTGGAAATAGAGGCTCTTTCTGCACACTAAGGTTTTGATTCTCCTGCTGTAGTAGATAAGCAAATCCCAATTAGATTGATGGAGATTTAATGAAGTCTTTTGGTGGGGGGGAAATTTGGGTTTCTGCTTGTTACAAGGGACTTAAAGGAGATTGAAGACCAGACTTCATAGGCAAGGATGATTGAAGAGATTATTTGATTGTTTTATTTTCCTTATGTACAAATTTAGACTTCTTTTTAGTAGTAAACTTGAATCCTTGTTTGTTCAAAATGTGGTCGAACAGCTGCTCTCTACTGCTGTCACATTAATAAAGCCTGGGAGAAGCCTCTGTTTTCTTTTAGAGGAGAAGATGAAGCAAAGTGCTCTTTTCTCTCAAGAGGGATTGGAAATGCCATCTGAGTCTTTGCAGCACAGATTTATTTAATCAAAATTAGTATTGCAGATTAGAAGCTGTCATGGTTTGACACTGGCCAAATGCCAGGCACTCACAAAAGCTGCTCGGTCACCCTCTGCTGCTACAGCTGGGCAGAGGAGAGAAAATTTAATGGAGGCTTCTTGAGTTGAGATAAGGACCTGAAGAAAACACTCCCAAGGGCAAAACAGGCTCAACTCAGAGATACAAAGTGAGTTTATTACTAACAAAATCAGAGCAGGATAATGAGAACTAAATTAAGCCCTTAGAAACATCTTTTTCTTCAACCCCTCACTCCTTCCCACGGACAGCACAGAGGGACTGGGGGTGGGATTTTGGTCAGTTCATCACCTGAGGTTTTCTTTTGCTTGGCTCAGGGAATTTATTCCCCTGTGAGAGCCCTGTGCGGTCTCTCCCAGGAGAGAAAGTTCTCCACGAACATCACAGTCCTCCCCAACCTGCTGTGATGTGGGTCACTCTTCCATGGGGTGCAGTCCCCCAAGGACAGGCTGCTCCAGCCTGGAAGCCGGGCCCCCTCTCTCCACCCGGTTTGCCAACAGATCACAGCTCCTCCAGGCAAAACCAATGCAAATGCTGCCCTGGCTTAAAAGCAATACAACATTTATAAAGAAGGTTCCAAACATATTTATAAAACTGGAGCTGCCAAAACAGGTCAGTCCGGAGATAATTTTATCCAGTAGATATATCTTACAGCCCTATCACCCAACACTCATTCACCTTTCTGGTCCAAGTTTTACTAAATTTGAAACAAAACCTGAAATCCTCTTTTTCCTCTTGTCAACAGTAGCAACAATTGAGCCTATGAGACACAATAGATTGTGCTATTAATTGTCTCCAAGCCCCTGAGCTCATTTAAGAAGAGGCTTTGCTGGTTTTTCCCTGGAAAACACTAGGGTGTCCAAAGCCACATGCATCTTGGAAGCATGAAGCACTGCCCCAGGCCACTGGGGACATCAGCACCTCAAACAAACAGTATTCACTTCTTAAGCTGGCTTAAGGACTTCTAAATAGCAATGTGCTAAATTCACAGGATTTAAATAAGCAAATATAGTTGAACAATGATAGTTTAATTAAAAATTGAGACATCTTGTTCAGTGCAAAAAAAAATGTACACCACTGTAGAAATGCTTCTGTTTAGCAGCATCTCCTGCATTTTTCTGAAGAAAAACAGAAAAAAAACCCTAAAAAAATTGGCTGAGGGATGAATCCAGGAAAAACAGCAAGTTTACAAAGCATATTCATCATGAGTTTTGAAAGGAGGTGGAGAAGGAAAAATTAAGAGGTAATAAAAGCCAGCAAACTTTCCAAACTCATATGAGATTTTGGGACATTTAAATGTGGTATCAAATGGCATTCAAATGTTTTAATAACTGCTGAGGAATGGAGAGCCAGTTTGAAACACTCTGAACCATTAATTTAACATCTGTATCTTATAAAAAGCATGAAAATAATGTTTAGAGTAAATCAAGAGTACATATGTTACAGTAATATTGCAGCAGATGACAAACATTTCTTAGAAAAGTTCAGCGCTGTTTTATTTGAATTTGTATACTCACCATGATATAAAAGTGTAGTAATAAGTATTGTATTTCAAAACAAATCAAATAAGATTTCAGTATGAGAGACTTTCTGTTGGGTAAACAGCAGATTAGGGACAGAGAGACACAGAGCAAAATTACAGCTGTGTCTTGTTCTAGTCTACGTGGTGACTTCCCCTCTCTCTTAGAAATTCACTCTCTAGTCATTAATGACAAAATTGCCACTAATATCTGTTCAGATTAGAAAGTATTTTGTAATGAGAATACGTTGTGATCTTTCTTTATTTACAAACCTTAAAATTAACAAGTTTTGCCTATATATTCCACTAGCTTGTTTTTAAATCAAAGAATAACTCTAGTCACAAACATCTGTTTGTAGCTAGTTTAGCATTTTGTGCTATCAGAACTAACTACATAAACTGAATGGGAAAATCTGCTTCACCATCCCCATGTCCCCCCTATACACCAAGAAAATGTGAGTTACTATGAACACTCTCCTAACCACCAGTTTTATCCAAATCCTTTTCAAAACCACTTCAGAGGAATAACAAATATTGTATGGTGTAGGAAATAATGAAAGCTTAAAGGTCCCCAAACAGCCTTTGGATTTAGCTCTGAGACTGACTGTGAAGTGCAGTATTCCTCTAGCTCCTGTGAGGGCTATAATAATATATAATATAAAATATAATATAACTTATTACAGGGAGAGCTGGACCAGCAATATTCTTGCTGTACCAGGAGAGAGGGTTGGCTGAAGGACTGTAACTAGCTGTCTGCCTTTTTTCTCTCATATCAATTTCACCTATCTCTGCAGGTATCTGGTTTTCACCACACTTCCACAGGGCCTCAACTAAAGAGGACCTCTATATCCTCCAAAGTCTTTCAGTATTATTACCAAACACAACTTTAGTAAATCACTTCTGTTCCTCTAGGAAGGAATTAATTTCAGTGACTGACTAAAATTGCACACTTGGCAAAACAGCAAGCATTAGCTAGCAATGAGGAGGCAAAATGTATCTTATTTAATTTATTGCAGGAATTGCAGTTATTTTATTCTCTCCTTGCCTCACCTCCCCTACTCTTCTCCAGTGCAAACTCCTGGAGCCTTTGCCAGAACTAAAATACAAAAATATTTCTCCTGAATTTCATCAGATGGAGCTCTTTTTGGATGGGGATGTTTGAGCAGCACATCAGACAGGGAGATGTCCATCTCTAAACAGGGCATACCATGGCTACTCCCACAGCCCTAAACCTGGACCTTTCCTACTCCCCTGGGAATAGAAAGGACACCTGTGCAGCAGGACAGGAGGAGGTAGGAGAGGGAGAGGGATGGTGGCTGTCCATGAAGGAGAAAGCTGCAGTGTTCCCCTTCACTAGCACTGTCCCCGAGCCACAGGATCTTGCTTCAGGAGCTATCTTCATGTCCTCCTATCCAGAGACCTCTCTGGCTTCCCCATCCCTGGAATTCTTTTAATTTAAGTCAGGATTCAGGCCTGCTCATAAGAAAATCACAGAATATTCTGAATTGGAGGACATCCACAAGGATCATCAAAGTCCAACTCTGAAGTGAATGGCTCATAGAAAGATCAAACCCACAATCTTCTAACCGAGTTCTAACCAATTGAGATAATGTCAGTGGCATTGGGGAGCATTTCTTGTCTATTTCTCTATTTTCCCTACTGATAATTTGTCTCCAAACCTCTGTAATTAAACTCTATGTACTTAATCTCTAAAATGTATTGTATGTAAACATACGTGCTCACATACACCTTGCCTATTTCTGGCAAAATTGGAAATGCTTTGATCTATATGATCAGTTTATTCTCTAATTTCTTGAATAATCCTATTTTCTACTATCAAAGAGGTTCTATTAAGCTGGTCTTTCCTCAGGTTGTATGATGCAACATACATATCCTGTCACCACCAGGGCTGCTGGGACTACAGTTCAGAGCAGCCAAGAAACAGCTGGAGAGGGCAAATGGAAGAATGTGATTTTTCTTATGTTTACCTTGGCATTTTAGAAGAGCTTTTCCAGACTTGAGTATTTATTTATACCAAAGAGAGGAAATAAGTCATTTATGTTAAAATAAAATGGAGAATGAATGCAGAATAATTTACTATCATTTAAAAGCAGCTCCATCTTACTAATAACTAAATCCATATGTTTTTGTATGCTAGGATGTGGTTATACAGCCTAGAAATAACATTTCACTTGCTGAATATATCAATCCCAAAAAAGTTAATCTGGAGATCTTTTTTTAAAGGAACAATTATTTCTACTGTTTCCTATTTAAAAATTTTAAAGAGGTGAGCTGAAGCTTCAAAATACTAAGATTTCATTTTTAAAAATAAATTCTTTTAAGTGCTATTAAAAATATTTAAATGTTTAAAAAAGTATTCTGTGAGTTGCCATTTCTACAGCACAGATGACTGTGAAACATAAACACCTCCAGTTTCCAGGGCTTGAGAACACAACTGAGTATCACAGTACTTGCAATAAAAATATGTTGGTGACTACACTGGTTTGTTTCTAAGTTTAAACTAAATGTAGTTGGTTACTAAATGTCTGTGAGGAGTGGAGTAGGGGAAGTAGGTATTTTCTCTTAACTGTTCCAGTTTCTCTTAACTATTCCTTGAAGAAGTTGCATTGTAGCTCTACAGAACTGAACACAGAGACAGAACACAGTCTTTGGCTTGTTTGGGGACCCTGGGACCAGTATTACAAGAAGGAATGAGACATGTTTACTTCTACATATAGAGTTAATTATATTTCAAGTATATAATACTAATTTCTTCATGGCTTTTCTTTAACATTCTTTAACATTTAACATTAGCATTTAACATAGATGTAATGCTAGGGTGCTACTATGGAACCTCTTCCTGAGATCAATTATAATGTGGAATGCTATTAGTATAGTTAGGCTGAAATTATATGACATGCTTCAATGAATAAAAACAGAGTAAAATAAGCTTATAAAATCGAAGCTTTCCATTATGTCCCAAGTAATTATCATTAAGTTGTGTCTTTATTGCATTAGATGTCCATCCATATCCTGTCACATTCAAGAAATGCCAATACACTGGTTGCTCAGCTTAAACAGCTTTAAATGTTATAATGCATGAAACAGAATTCACTTTAATATAATCCTAATTCAATGAAATACTGGGTTGTTCCTCTGCTAACTGTAGGAGATGATAAAATGAAACTTCATATACTTTTCATATCCAGATGAAGGTTTCTGTCAAGCACATGATCTTACATTTAGCATCCCTGGAGGTATTTGAAAGATGTATAAATATGGCTCTTATGGACATGGTTTAGTGGCAGACTTGACAATGCTGGGTGAATGATTAGACTTGATGATACTGAAGGCTTTTTCAACTTGAACAGTTCTGTGATTCTATGATCTTATTTTCTTCTTGGTTTGTGCAAGGTTCCCAGGGGCTCCCAAGAACTGCAAGATCTCAATCAGCCTTTCCAAAAAGCATCTATTGAGTTTTTGATACCCAAACCACTGAGATTACAACTTTTGAACTGCCCTAGAGGGCTAACCTAGCCCAGACACTGTGCTATTTCTGATATTCAAGCCCATTCCAACACATGACACTATAGTCACAGGTTGCAAAGCTAGTATGGGTTTCTCCCTGTGCTAGTAATTATTCTAGTTCTCCTCAAAAAAGAATATGCCTCCTGTAGAAAAAAGTCAAAATTAGCAATTTATGTTTACTTCCTTGACACTCTTCCAGTAACTGCTTATATCCCAAATTATTGTCTACTTGCTGTTCCCTGCCAAGTCCCATCGAGTACTTCTTGGCATTTATATAAACTCTGAAGGACCAAGATAATCACTGGCACAGGTACTTACACTTTTAAAAATACATTATAAGTCTATCTGGAATCATCAATCTTTTTTCCTTTAGAAGGAGATAATAGCCCCTGAAAATGGAAATATATATTTGCCAGAGTTTCCAGTCTTGAAAAAAGATTACAGGTTCCTGTTACAAAAATTTCTTCTTATGCATAAACCCTTAATTTTTCTACGTATTGAGCTTCAGATAAACTGCAAATTACTGAGTCTTGACAGGGCCCCCCTGAAACAAGTGATTTCTAGCATAGTATTATCTGACAAAGCAAGTGATGGTTAGCTTGGCCAAGTCAATGTTTACCACATGTTCTCTGCATTGACACTTGCCAAAGTATGCCTTGTAATTGAAACTTTTTCCTCAGCTTACAGCTTTTCCTGCTCTTTCCAGATTGCTTCCAACATTCAAAAGACACTACTACAGAAAAGCCAGCAGGACCATTATTTACACAGGAGCTTGATAAGTTAGAAAGAATGTGTAAGAGTAGGTTTCTTAACAGGAAAAATGTTGTAAGTAACATAAATATATTTTAGCTGTTAGGGAAAAAAATGAGGGAAAAAAATCTTTAATTTACTTCTGGTGTAGTTGTGCTCCATTTTTCTGTTATTGCTTTTCCACATTTGGAAAGGTTGAGAATATTAAAGGGTTTGGAAAGTGATGTGAGCTCATCATATGAAAAATATTTTTTAATTTTCAGTGTGACCTGGCTATGTTTTCTCTGTACCTTTTTCATCCTCTCTACAGTGTCTTCCTCTCCCTACTAAGAAGAAAGTGAAGCAGCACCCAGTAATGTGCATACTATTGTTAAAACTTAAATGTGACTTCAAAAACTGAGTCTGGTGCTTTATTAGACCTACAAAAGCGAAGACACTCTGCAGCCTGACCTTATTAAGAAAAACAAAACACTAAACCAAAGAAATACATAAGCAAAAAAAGAGCAATCAAACCACTAATGAAGAATTTACCCACTCTTTCCTGCTTCTAGATTTAAACCTGACCACTAGTCTTGAATGACTGGCAGAGAGGTTTTACTGCTGAACAGGAGCAGTTAGATGAGTAGCTAGATAATTTGTCTATGCTCAGAGCTAAGTTGCAGGCATTATTCATGCTAACACATGGAGTTAAGTAATTCTGTCTGAAAGGAAGTCAGAGGAAGGAGACAATTATTTTATCTTACCTTTCCATCTCTTGTAGGTTAAGTATGTAGCAATGTAATGACATTTTTCAAAAAATGGCTTGGATAAATACCATTACATGCAATGACAATCTTTTTATACATGTAAGTAATCAGTAGTGTTGCTTTCCCAACATTCAGTTGCTGAACTCTTCCAAGGGGTTCTTTAAGACCCATCCTGTGACTTTATACTTTAAAAAATATGGATGCACATATTATGTATAAGATGCATCTCTCCTCTCTTAGCACAGACCTCTGCATGAATTCTTTCTATTTAATAGTTTTGGAATTTATTTTGGGTTTTGTTTTTGTTGTTATTGCTGGGTTTTGTTCTGTTTTGTTTTGTTTTGCTTTGTTTTGTTTTTGTTTTCTTTTTTGGTACAGTAATGACTGTTTTAAGAGCCCAATTTAATCAGATAGGTATTTTTAAACTCCTAACTGAGAAAGCTAGATTTTACATGGCTTCAAGTTTTGCACCCTAAGCAGCTAATTTTTGGATATGCCAGGGAAGGGCTTAGCATGTGGAAGATAGAGACTGGAAAGAAAAGGATTTGCCGTTAAATGCATGGTACTGAAATGAACAAATAATATCCATTGTAAGGCCTCAATCAACTTACTGGACAAGACTTTTAAAAGGGGTTACAATAGTTCTTGTAACTCTGGGTAGGATGCATGGGAGAAATACTAACCAGATATTCTCAAGAGGTCAAAAGAACTTTACTGGCAAACTTGAGAAAGTCAGGAAGCTTTGGTAAAAGATTTAGTACAACATCCAATCAACATAAAGCACTTCTCAGAGCATTAACTTGGGCCATTTGACTTAGCAAATATTAAACTCATTTGATGTTATATTACTAAAAGTGTTCCAAGAAGAGGGAATTACAAGAAAAAGAAAGAGGGGAAAGACAGAAAAGATACAGAAAATATACAGAAAAATATACAGAAATGCATGCACATAGAGGTACTCAGATAAAGTCCAAGATGAAGATAGGGTCAAGACAAATTCTTTGCCTCATGTTCAGCCTTAAATACCCCTTGGCCCTCCTAGGCCTTTCCCCCAGGTGGGACTTCTGGTCATTTGGCCACGTCCTGGGATGACTTTATGATGCTGAACTGTAACCCCATTTGTCTGTTTAGCCCAGAAATAAGTTCTGCACCTTTAAGACTGGTTCTGAGAGCTAAGGGGAAGAGAAGAATCATGCAGTTTGTTTTCAGAAACTGCACTTGCTCCCCCACAACTCCTTCTCATGGACTGTGTTGTCTGCAGCACAGAGGAGAAGAGAGTTCTCCTTTGCTTTTAGTTGTTTTCTTTAGCTAGCTGAGGCAGAGAAGTTTCCCCAGACTGTGGCTTTTCTTTTTCATAGAACTGATTCGGTCCTGCTCTGGACTGAAAACCCAGAAAAACACCAGGAGCTCACACCTGTGGCCCACTGGGAGCCAGGACACAACATTTTCCAACACAGGAGGGACTGATAAGAGACTGAGCATGCTGAGCTACACCTCACAACAAGGACTTTCTGAATCTCTTCAGAACAGGAGAGGTCCCATTGTTTAATATTATTCAATTTTTTCATGTGTGTGAATACTGTGCTTGTTAAATAAAGTTTTTTTCCACTTTTCTCCAAGGAAGTCTTTTTCCCAAACCAGCTGGGGGAGGGGCAACTTGAATTTGCTTTCTAGAGGGACCCTTTTGGAAGTTTCATCCCAAATTTCCCCTAAACCAGGACAGCCACTCAAGAGCTGGGTTAGGGCAGGGTGGAGCACTTCACTGCCTCACCATGGCAAGGTCTGAACTGTCTCCTACCCCCTCACATGCATCCAAAAATGTCTTTCCAGTCAACCTTTCCAGTGTCTGTCAATCCATATCAGCATCATTCTCTTTCTCTTTTGTGTTTTCTTCTCATTAAGGAACCATAGCTTGTGAGGCAAACTAAACAATAATGGTATTGGTTATTAGGAGGCTCCCAGTAGAAACGAAGAGCTTTTCTTCTTAATCGTGTGCCACGATTGTGAGCAAACTGTGAGCAAAGCAAAGCATATTCCATGTCCAGGAAACTTAAATGGTTGTCAGGTAGTGTAAATGCTGTCTCAAAGTCAGAGAAATGGTTTTTTGTTTTGTTTTGTTTTTGTTTTTAATGTGGAAATACTGTGATTTCTGAAGCACACTGAGCATGAAGACCTCTCACCTTTGCCATGTAGCACTGTGTATGGGGTCGCTGTTGCTGTGGTGGGTTTAGCGCTGGCTAAAATCACCAGTGCACTCATTTCTTGCTGTGAGATATGGATCAGGAGAAGGGCAAAACAGGCTCAAAATTTAAAAGGTATAAAGAAACTTTATTAACAGGACTAAAAGAATAAGAAGCATCAGAATAAAACCCCCTGAACAGTTTTCCAACCCTTGTCCAACTTCTTTTCTTTCCCAGCTGGCCATGTAGAGAAAAAACCTGGGATGTTAATTCAGTACCAACTGTACAATAGTCTTTCATCAGTTCCTGTAGGGAGAGGAGTTTTCTCTTGTCGTGCCATGGAGATTTCTCCACAAGAAACAATTCTCTCATGGCTTTTCATTTCCATGAATAGCAGCTGCCCAGGAAAAGTTCTGCATTGTGACATTCCTCCCATTTTCACAGCCCTCCTAGAGGTGTTTCCATGGGCCATGAACTCATGGGGTATCGTTTTAAGGATGAGATGTTCAAATGAAAAGGTTCTCTTCATCTGTCCCTGTGATCATCTCTGGGATGGTTTTCTTCTTCTCTCCCTGGGGGCAAAGGGTCTTCATCTCTCTCTGTTCAAGCTTCTCATGGGATCACAGCTATGCCAACATCTTGGCTTCATCAGTGGATGCCTCTGCTCACATCTACAGTCTGAACACCTCATCCTCCCATACTTTTATAAATTAAAGGAGATATTTCAGTGTATCACTGTCTGTCTCCATGGTACTACCAAGAGCTTTCAGCCCCACTGGGGCATCTCCTCATTCTCCTTCCATCCAAGGCTTGACTCTTTCTTTACTAACCTTGGTGTTTTCATGTCGTCTTTCCATGTGTCATCACTCTCATCTGTGTAGTGCAAGGATTAATATCTCTCCTAGTGGCTGCAGCAGTCACGGTGTTGGATTTCAGGCCATGCTGGGTGCCTCCCTCAGCCCGGCAGCTACTGGGAGGGGGGACGGGCAGTCCTGGCTCAGCCTGGAGCCATCTGTGCAGGCCGGGGGGTGATTTTTGGGTGTCGGCAAGATGTCAGCAGCCGTGGTCTGGCCCTGCCTGGGCCCAGGACCCCACAGCCTCCATCCCCACGCAGGAGCTGCTGGGGTTTGGTCCGGCCTACCCCAGGCCTCACAGGCTGCACAGGCCTCACAGGCCGCACAGGCCTCACAGGCCTCACAGGCCGCACAGGCCGCACAGGCCTCACAGGCCGCACAGGCCGCACAGGCCGCACAGGCCACGGGGCTGGCCCCACCAGAGCTCTGCTACCTTTTGAGGACAGAAGCAAAGAGTGAGATTTCTCGGGCTGTGGAATTCACAGAGGCGAGTCCAACTTCTAAATGGCTTAAAATGTTGTCAGTTCTCAGATCGAGCCAGCTATTGGCCTTTTCTAGGCACAGAGGAAGCTCCCAGCAGCTTCTCTCAGAGACATCACTTTGGTGGGTGGTTTCTTACTTCTTCCCCAAGTATCAATCCATGCAAAACCAGCACAGTTGCCTTCTTTCCTGTAACAGCCCTGCATCCTGCTCTACAAAGGCAAATGAACTAGGTTAGAATATTTCATTTGAGTTCATACATAAAGATAATTCCATATAAACATGGTATAAAACAAAATCTACAAGAATATCTCTGCTTTAGGTCTAGTCGGGGAGAAAAAAAAGCATTTCTTATGGAGTGAATCATCTCAATGTAGTATGTAAAAGATAGCAGATGCAGAAGATACAGGAGAATCCAAACACAAAATACTATACAATGCAAAACTTATTAAGCACAACCAGGTTAAACATGCTTAACTCACATGCCTTAGTAAAGCTACTTTAATAAAAATTTATGATCAGCTGAAGTTGACTGCGTAACAGCTTATTTTTCCTCTTTTATGTTTTTATTTCTCTCATTGTTGCACCTTAGTTTTGTATACTATGTGCTTCAGGCTTCTGAAAGAACTCTTATTAGGATCTGATAAAACCTTAAAATTTGCTCTCATATTCATTAAGTTCATATTCTGCTAAGACTACTTGAATGAAGGAAGACTTGCTCAGTGGAAGGGCTGCCTGAAGAGGAACCTGTGGCTAATATCCAAATAGCACTTTATTACATTTTAGGGTTAGGATTAGGAGTTATGATGTGGAATTCAGAGCACTTGAGGACCATCTCAAGTTACACCACACCTCCCTGATATCTTGAATTTGCATAGCATTCACCTCAGTGTGAAGGTTTAATCATCTGCCCCATAGGGATGGTACCATATGCTTATGTCTCACTAGTAATTCACACGGAGTTTTGAAATCTGGAAAATTCATCTTTTATTTAAATGTATGCTTTAGCAGTTTGTTGTGACAATGAAGATAATATATTGTGTGTGTGCAGGGAATGTGGAATAAGGTTTCAAATCATGGTTCAATCTTAGGGATTTGGCTGCCTGAGTACTGTCTGAGATTATTTTACTTTTCTATTAAAAACATGATGGTGTTTTCTTTCAAACAACTTAGGATGTTAAAACATTTTACTGATTTTTCAAGGAGATAAGTTAATTTACACAAGGGGCATGGAGGATCATAGCAATGTTAACATGTGTGAAATGCAATCTGGTGCATCTGGACATTTTTTCAATATAGCTGGTCTAACTGTTGTGAGTAAGTACCATGTAAGAAAACCCTGAAGGGATTGTCCTAAATATTCTGGCATATCATTTCTTGCAAAGATGTTTTCTTGCTAATGCTTTGGTAGACATACTGCTCACACCAGAGGATATTTGAGAGATTTCCTGAGGGAGTGAAATAACATGGAAGAAAAAGTACATGCCAGGAAAAATGAACTCTTCTTGAAATCCTATACATTAGAGTGCTGTATTAAACCTGAATTTTCACAGCCCTCTGGAGCTAACTAACCAGGCAGCTGAATAGGTGGTTTGTCTTTGGCTTGTGTGCAGCTGAAGCACCCAGCCTGCACTGCTGGTTGATGCCAAGCAAAACAGGTTTTGCCTTAGGCTATGCTTTTCTGTACTTGCACTCACCAGCATGCTGGCATGGTGGGGTGCAATTACCCCTACCAGCATGGATTACCTCAGATTCTGATGGCAGTAAGCAACAATGAAGCATCATTTTATTGAAGTATTAGCTGTTTCCTAACATGTACATTAAAATGCTCATAAAGTCACTACTGAGAACATGTTTGCTTTATGGGTTACTCTTGCAAACATTTTCAGAAGGATTTAAGCAACACATAAAGAATGAAAAATATTATATATAAACTATAGACATTATTCTCATTTCAAATAATTCAGGGAGGGAAATGCAGAAAGTGTCCTTTGTGACTTCCTGTGAGGATACTGCATCCAGAGATCAGCAATAAGGGGGCTGACATGGCAAGAGTTACCTCCTGTCATAAAGTCCAAGTGTGCACATTAAGCACTTTTCCACATTTTTCCATACCTGTATTGGAATGTCTTCACCTAAGGAAAATTTTTTCCACATACATCTACATCAGGTTTATGCCGATTCAGCCAGAGAAGTTTAGTTAATAAATTTTACAATATGTAGGGGAAAGGTAATACTTATCATATGTGGAGCAAATGAATTTTTAAGACACATGAGTGAGTCTGGAGTTACCTTAGTGTTTTCTTATTAAAACTTACCTAGCAGTTACATTAAAAACATCCATTGTTGTAAATATTTTAATTAATTGTATTTATTAGGGGCTGACATTTATTTCAACCTTTTTATTCCTTTACTTTTAAAAGCACTGTTCATAAATACAGTTAAAATTCCACAGATTCGATTTTTATTTCCCCCTCCCTGCTCCCATAAGGGTGGATTTCCCTTCTTCCCTTTATGAGGAGTTTAGAACCAGATATTTTTCCTTTCCACTTACCAAGGGATTAATAATATAAAACTTGGCAAGGAAATTGCTGTCTGTGAACCAGAGTGAACATTACTTGATGTAACCCAGATATAACAGTTTCTTCTGCAAGCTGAACTTTTTGAAGCATAAGGAACATAGGAATGGTTTATTAGCCTGTCCAAATAAAGAAAAAGCAATTTTAACTTGTAGGTATAAAGGAGAGATTTTTCTCTGCTTCGGGAAGAACACTAAGGAAATAGGATTTTAAAATAGCTCCAGTCTGGGGGAAAGAAAAATCCACTTGGAAAAAATATGAAATTTCATGGTAGAATTTTTTTGTTTGGTTTTGTTTTGGTTTGGTTTTTTGGTTGGTTGTTTTTGTTTTCTGGGCTTTTTTTCCCTGAAACCTTCCAAATTTTTTATTTATTCTGGACTGGTATGATTCAAATCTTGATGGCTGCCAGGTCTTTTTAAATGAACATGAAGTCAGCAGATTGGGACTGTGCTGGTGCTAAAAGCACAGCAGTAGCAGCCGTGACCTAGAAGGAGCTGCTGCATCCTTTGTTTATAAATACTTCTGAGAGAGAGGAAGAGGGGGAAGCTCTCCCCATGCTTTATATCAAAAATTTCTTGGTGTGAAGTGAGGTCAGAGCATGAGTCTGAGCTGTGTCACCTTGTGTTTTGCTGAAAATGCAGCCCTAAAGCAGTCATTACCTCCTTCCACACATATGTTGCTCAAAAGAAACATAGTTTTGTAGCCACAAATACTTCCTCAGGCAGGGTATACAAGAGGTTTGCCTACTATAATATTGTTAATCTGAATTTTGGCATTGTTTCCCTGTATATACTACATCTTCTTTCTGAGATGTTTTTTGTTCACACACTATCTTGCTATACAACAATGAAGAACATGATCATTTCAATTTGTACCAGCACCTCAATCTTTGTTTTAGATATCATACATTTGTACAAACCAATATCTGCAAAATATCTCTATCTGTCCTCATAGTGGGGTGAAAATGGCTCAGATACTCAGCTATCACTTAATAAAGTAGAGATTTCCAAAGATGAAGGAAATGGATGAACAAAGATATTAGCTTTGGAGAATTTTGCTGTAATTTGGCAACAGATTTTGTACATGTCTTGCTCACAAACACCTAATCACAGAAACATATATGCACTTTGGCAGTGGGAATATAATGCTGTACATGCTGTGTTTAACAATTATTAGCAGCTGCATCCAATGTGAACTGCTGCATTACCTAAAAATTATAGGTGTTGTAGTAGCTATAATAATTTATTTTTAATTTTTTTTTACAAATAAATGAAATATATCTAATGTAAAAAACAGTCCTTTATGAGAGAAAAATAAATAGCAGTATATTATTTAAGATCATGCCCATAGATAATATAATTTTATAGAGATGTCATTTGTTGCTGAATACTGCAAGTTTTTTTGGCATCTTTAATTATCATTCATTATTATATGCTACACGTTACTGTAACTCACAATACATTTTTTTAAAATATTTCTTCTATTAATTGCTACTATAAAAAGCATAGTACTTAAATTATACTTCCTCTCACTAACCTGGTAAAATGCTAGGTGTGCTCAACAGCAGAAAACATTTATTCTTATATGTTTATATAAAACAGTGTATCTAGAATGTGCACTGGTATAGCATATATACTATTATATACATTCTATGTGTTTGGGGGTGTGTCTATAGGAGGTGTTTGTGTTTATATGTACAATTACTCAAAACCAGAGTTTTGGTAGATAGTATATTGCTGTAGGCAATTTTAACCATTTATAAGAACAACTCTATAATCTGGAAATGTCTTGACCATGACATCAAGAGGAGATATTTTTTATTAACTTCTCCAGGCTGTTTCTAGAAGCTATTTGAACTATTAACTTTTGGTGTGTTTTTTTGTTTTTTTAATTAAAGACATCAGTGTTGCTTTTGGAACTTAGCTAAACTTCCTCCAAATGTTACGTGTAATTGCAAGTTCAGCTAAGTGTTTTAACACATGTCCATGTCTATTTTTAATACCATTTTAACCAGTGTTTCACTTGGACCCCATATATTCTTCATACAACTACTGCACTTAAGCACCATGGAGTCATACATGTTCTTGCACCCATTTTCTCCTAACTATCCCTCACCAAAAGGGAGTGCTCTGCACTTAAGGCAACACTGAACTGAATACTAATTTTTACATCCACAGCATGAAGAAGGAGCAAATAAAACATTTCTAGCAGCATGGGGGCCATCTCAGAGTCAGAGGAAGTGCTCTCTTATGTGAAAATAAACCAGCATCTGTCTTCGTGGTATGTTTAAAATTTTCCTAGAAGGGAATACCCAAAAAGTTAAGAAAGGCAGAAAGATTTTGCTTACCCGTCTGCATTTTGAAGCCATTACATCTCATCTTCTTTCAAGCAGAGTTCTTTCCTCCTGAACCATTCACCTCTGTTCTCCTCCTGAACCATTCACTGTTTTCTTTCTTTGGCACTTATTTTTGGTTCTTCATTTGTTCATTGTTATTATTTGCAAGAGTAGCCTCTTAAACACACATTTTATCATCATCATAATCAAAATAAATTATATACATTTCCATAACTTAAATCTGCTGCCTTTAATACTAATTTTTCATTCTCCCTTTGTTTAGGTTTTTGTTGGCATTTTGCATGCTCAGGCTTTTTCTTGCAAGGGTAATGATAAAAGTCCTGTGCCCCCAGGGGAGGGGCTGCCTGAAAGTTATTTGGCAATAACTGCAGATGTGTGGCTCCAATTTAAAATCACTCCAAGAAGAATCCCTCTTTTTCACCCTTCAGTTATATTTCTTTAAACAATACAGAAGAAATACAAGGATTTGTAGTCAGCTTTGGCATGATGGCTGGCTGTTGATGCCAAATTAATGTTGGTAGCCTTTGAAGCATGTCAGTGACTGCGGCTATAACACGACCCTGCAAGACCTTCCATGACAGAAAGAAAGCCATGCAGGCTAAAAGTCTTGTGTTGTTTTGGAATGGCATTTTCACTTAGTTATTTTTAATGTAATAAATAAAGAAATTTTTCAGTGGTGGTGAAATTTTCAGCACCAACTATACTGAAATCAAAGGTAATGTCTTAGACTATTCATGCAAAGATCTGGGATCACGTTTTGCCAAGACTGAGGCTGCTTGTGTCACTAGAAAAAATACAATTGCATAACAGAAGGATAATTGCACATATAAATTTACTTATAAATGTGAAAATTGGTCTTTGTTCATAATTATAACCATTCATCAGGCATAAAAGCCCACTTGCTCCTGCATACTCAAGTGGCTTTATCAGCTGAGGTTTTTTATTTAGTGATGCAAAGTTTTTGAATAATAACTAAAAGAAATAGAAATCCATTTCATTTTCCTTTGTTAAATTATCTTCTACTGATTTTTAATGAGGTCATGTACATGAACAATTTTTAATGGAATGACAAATGTAGGACTTCATCACATCTACCATGATTGTTCCAACTAGTATCAGGCACTGATGGTGATCAGAGCTTTACAGCTATGGGTGTATGTGGAACAAAAACTTGCTTATTTTGTGAATTCTTGTATCATTTGAAAGATACCTAACTGGCATCAGAGAGGGAGCAGATATTCATTTGTTCACAAACATAAAAAACTTGATTATTTTCTCCTAAACAAAAAAAATTGTGTTGGTTAGGTCTTTCCTACCCAAGTATATAAATAATTATGAGCTGAAATGAAGGACACTGCAGAGGAGTAAATGAATTCCTTTAGTGAGTTTAATGAGCTCTGAATTAGGTCCTGTGGTAATCAAAATGCAAATAGCAGCCCATCTTTTGAGACACTCACTGTTTGTTAAAAAAATTGCAGTTTACTTTGTATTCAAAACTCCAGACTCCAATTTAGTCTGAAACTTGGTTGGAATAATTTGATCATTTTTCAGACTTATATGTTGTTCTGAAAGTCTGGGGTTTATACAAAATCTGCTACAATAGCAAGTAATATGGTGCAATAGATGAGCAGACTGAGGTGGTCAGAGCAAAAGCCTCCAGACCTACATCATCACTAAAATGCAACCTAAAATGCACTAAAATGCAATGGGTACAACCATGACAGAATCCTAACTGGGTCCCCTCTACAAACAAATGAAAAAGTGTTTCTTTATTTCAGAAGCTCTTACATCTTCCTTTTTTTTTTAATATGGTAGAGCACTCGTCACAAATAAAAGAAGACAATTAAATTTATATTATTTATTTTAGTTTTATATTAGTTACAAAGAAACTAAGAACCTTGAAGCTGGAACCAAATTTCTTTTAGGATGAAAATTTCCAGTCATGAGCCTTACATGAAACTTATAACAAAAAGTATTGTTAATGAGAGAGGAAATGTCCCAGAACAAATATATATCAATTTGCTTCCAGCCACCATTTACTTGGAACAGAGGAAACAGACAAAGCAAACCAGGATATTTTCAAGGCTGACTGAAAACCTCTATTACTCTCCACATCTTCATGCTTACTCTCACATTCACATTTCTTCTTTCAGTCTCTGATACTGACACTTTAATGTAGATAGCATTTGCCTTCCCACTGATAATTTTTTCCTGCTTTGCTTCAACCTGTTAAAAATTACCACCAATTACATCTTTCTTCATGCTACACACATTAAGCCCCCCAGATGTTCAACCTTCTCTATTATTAATTTGTAAATTTAAACTTCTTATTTTCCTGCCAGGTTAGTATGACTGGTTCTGTCCTCAAGACCTTAGGTACATTTCTCAGTTTTGTCATTACCTTAAGTGCCCTAAACCAACCCTTGACTTCCATTTTTTGGGGGACCATAGTGGTTAGCTTTGGATGTAGTGTTCGTTTGGCATGCAGAAGAGTTTAAGGTGCTGTTTTATGGCAGATTAGTTCCAAAGGATTGGCAAAATTTGGCATCATCACCTCCTCATATCAGTGTTGCACAGAGTGGTACTGTAGTCTCTGGAAACAGAGCATGTTCTATCTTTATTATTTTTCATTTACCATCCTTAGAGTCTTTCATGGTAGGGATAGGACAGTCCTTTGTCTTCTTTTCAAGCCTTCACTTAAAAGCACTTTTTTCCCATGACAGCCCCAGACAACAAGAGGAATGTGCTCTGTAAAGCCCAGCAGTTGCCCAAGAAGCTGCCACCACACAGCAATAATGAGAGTTATTAAAGTTCAGAACATCAGAAGTGAGTGTTTCCAGTTGCAGAATATCACAGTCCTGGCTCATTGCCACCAGCCTGTGCTCAAGCTGTTTTCATTTTTGCTAACCAGAAAAAGAATAACAGGATGTTTATTTCTTTTTTTTTATTATTATTTTTTTCAGAGTGAGCAAGTCCTGCTTATAGTGCTGCATTGAGGTTAAGTGCATCTTTACTTTTTATTCTATAATTTGGAGAAAAGGGATTTTTTGATGGGAAAGAAGAAAGAATTGAACATGCAATGTTCACATGGATTAAAGGTTTACTTTGGCAAAGCTCTCAAGCACAACATGTACTTGCATCACAGGTGTTTTCCCAAAGCATCTCAGCTGCCTAGACAAGATGTCATGGCAGCAACTCATGTGTGCTCTTTACTGCTGGAGCACGGCAAACATTTTGCTTAACCACAAAACAACTCCATAGAAAAAACCAAAACAAAACAAAAAAGAGAGATAAAAAACCATGATGCTGTACTCTCAATTGTTTTCAATTATGTAAGTGATTCTTGGGGCCAGGATTATTCAGATTTAGGCTGTCAGAGTTCATTCTGTCACTACAGAAAACATAATCCTATAGCTCAAGTCCAAGGCAGAGGGAGAAGATCCACAGTGTGCTCTGAGCTTTGAGCAAATTTCTTTGACTGTGAGATTTTCCCTTGCAGGATGATGGCTGAGCTCCTGCCTCTCTTGTCTTTTTTAGATCAGATCTGCTGCTGGCATGGCCTTCTGGGCAGGGGACTTCTTTTGGTCTGCTCTTAGACAGCACTCATAGTGTTCGGGTCTGACTGACCACTGCAATGGCAATCATAAATAGATTAGCACACAACATGTAAAGCTGAGTACAGTATGGTAACTGTTATTGAGGTCTGTCATGCCCAAAATCCTTGAATGCAAATTTGTATGGAAATTTGCATTATTCTGTGAATGCTATTTATAATCACTGAAAGAATTATAAATGTACTGAGGAAGTGGAGTGTAATAAAGTTGTTGTACTTTAACTGAAACCAGAACTTTCTTATTTGTTTCTTGCTCTGGAACCTGGATTCAGACTCAAACACTCTTCTATGCTGCTGACTGGAGCTATCTGTATATACCTGACATACTAATAATATTTTTCTGCATCTATTCCAGGAATTACACCTATCAACAGTATATATTTTTGTATGAGAGTTTTGTTTGATCACTGTTGGTGAACAGGTTTAGTGATGCTGGCACAGTGTATCAATTATTTGCAACTTGTAATCTAATGTAAACTAAAGCAGTCCTGCATGAGCAGCGAGACAAGTATTTTCTGTGAAATTTTCACTGCTTAATATTTTAATTAATATGAGTTTCCTGACAAGTGAGAGATAGTTTGGGGCGTAAGCTTTTATGAAAAAATGCAGAAATCACAAAAATTATTAATAGCCAAGACTGACAGTATGCTTCTGTGGAAAGTCAATATAAATATTTTAAATGGTTTGGAATATTTTTATGTTTTTTTATCATGTTGTGATCCATGAAGAGTATATTAGGCAGTGGGAAATCAATTACTATCACCATCTTAACTCTTTAGGATGTGTTTGTGTAGAACAAACTTATCAAATCTTATAGAGAGCAACTTTAACACACACAGTCATAGCAATTAATTTATGTATACAGGGGGTGGTAAGAAGTTGCTGATATTTGATGAGAGGTTTGATTTGCCCCACAGAGCTCTATTCTTGTAAATACAAACTCTGCCAGCAGCTGTGTGGCCCATCCTGTAAAAAGGCATGGAGACCTTCATCAGAGATGTACTCAGGGATCTCTCAGCACATGGGAGCTGGGATGAATCTTGTCAAGTGACTCCTGTGTACCTTGATCATGCTTTATGGTTGCTGTAAAAAGTCATTGGAAGTTCCAGTCCTTTGTATTTATGGGCTTTGAAATTTGTACAATTAATTAGGCCCTTAAACAGCAAGGATATATGAAATTTCACCCCATGAAATTTCCCACTACTGCCTTCAGACAGTGTCATTAGAAAAGATGATAGCAGTGCACATACTGAAGTTATTAGAAACTTCAGCCTTTAATGAATAATGTATGGCAGCCTTGTAGCAGTGTAAAAATTTCATGTTCAATGCATTACAGATAACACATCATTTCAGTGTCAAGGGAAAATAGTGGCTCGATATTGGCTTCAGCCCTTTAAATTCTGGCTTAAAGAAGTGAAGTTTATATGTAAGAATAAATGAGAGACTGGAAATTCCTTCAATTACATGTTACAGTAATGTTTTGTATGTTGGTGGAGAACTAGAACTCCACTCTGTAACTCCTTTATTTAAGCAACAATTCAACAACACTTTTCAAAATGCTGTTTATGCAAGATGAGTATGAAGAAAGGTAGATTCAAAAGAAATGGATTTGTAGGGCTGACCAGGCAGTACAACTTTGTCTTGAAATTTGAAGATAAAAAGAAGGGATGACACATAAGCATATTTCAGTGACAAAAACCTCTATGCCAACAAACTGTAATCAATTCTGCAACTTAATGGAGTGTCAGTCAACCATCTAACCTCTAGGAGGACAGGGCAGCTGTGGGAGCTCTTCTCATGCGACGTGAAACAACTGAAGAGCTGGCAATGGAAAGACTACAAACAGTCATCAGCTTATCTGCTGCTGGGGAAATATCCTCTGTGCTTTGGCATCTTGCCCCCGAGGTTGCTGGCCAAATGTGAGATGATTTACCATTAGAGTGAGGCTGTCTGCCAGATGGATAAGCCCCTACGAACTGAGCTCAGACTTTCTGACGTCTCCCACTTCTGCTTTCACGGATCTAAGAGCTGTGGCTGGGATCTTGTCAAAGGATCCATTAATGGGAAATAGAAGATGGAGAGTGTAACTGGTACTTAGGGAGAAGCATGCAACGTCTGAATGTCCACTTTGACTCCTGAACAGGATTGCAATGTGGTACATGCAGTAGCTGCAAGGCCTTCTGTACTCTTGTGGACTTGATCCCAAAAAAATGTCTGATCTGCAAGAGTATTGAAGCCTTGAAGTATTCTTTTGAAGCCTGGAGATATTGTATTGAAGTCCTGTATGTTCTACTCAATATAAGGAACAACAAATTATTCTTATGGACAGCCTGCACACACACACACACACGTGTATAAACATGTACATACATATGGAATTTGGGCACGTGCTTTAGGTTTGCTTTAGGTTTCCCAATTATTTGCTCATCTCAGCTTTCAAAGCAAGTAGAAGGTGAAAATAAAACCAATCTCCTTCCCTTTCAAAGAAAGTACTTTGTGGAATAACACACATAAAAACACCCTTCATTTTTAAAGCTGCATCCTGTTTGAAACAAGCATGAAAACCACCTGCATAACACTAATTTTCTCTTTCCAGAAGGAAGAGTTGACACTCTTGGGATTTCAGCCTGTGATAAGGCTATTATAAACTATATTAAATTATATTAAATTATATTTGTGGCTATTAAAAAGCCACTAATATGTTTTCATCTGTGAAGCTGTACCATCCAGGTAGATGGCTAGCAGCTTGCAATGAGACTTAATGTGATACAACTTTTTCTAACATCAAGTAGCATCCCTCCTACATGACTGTATGGAATAAAAGAGAAGTACACCAATGGTTCTCGCTTCTGGTATCCTTGTGTCTTGAGAGAAAGGAGGGACAGATTTGAGGAGGTGGGCTGTTGAGGAGGAGTGGTTCTCCCCTCCTCTGGAAAGAGCTGGAGAGGGAACAGCCCTGTCCCCGAGATCAGGGCTGACATCACTTCTGTGACAGCTCTGAGGCAATTCTCTTACAGATGCTCCTGCCTGTTCTGGCACTGGTCTGTCCACTGAAGGACAACACATCGAGACCAGGATTAAAACCTCATTTCTTTGTGTCTGGCTGATTGTTAAACTGGATCACTGGCACTCTCAGTGCAATTTAAACAGTTTGGTGTTTGACACTCAGTTTTATCTTGAGCTGCAAGTTTTCACAGTTTGTGTGCAATTTGCTTGAGGACAAGAATTCACAAGTAAAACTAATTTTAATAGGAGGTATATTTGCAATGGGCATTGAGATTTCTGTGCATCCAGGCTCTGGGATTGTTCCATTGGCATGAGTGAGAAATCCTTTCTAAAGGCTAACACAAATTCAAGGCTCTGTGGGCATATTTCTCCTGGTATTCAAAATGGAGAGAAGTGTCCTTCTCTGTAATGGAAAACAAATATTGTGTCAACCCAATGCTGAAAGCCATACAACCAAGGGGGATTGTCAGGCTTTTATACACAAAGCACTCAATCTGCAATTGCATGAGAAAACAAGGCATGTATCTGCACTCAGGTTTTTAGGATAAAAACCTCATGTTTTGGAACCTTATCTTGGCACACCCAGATGCTATTATTTAGGTTATTTTACAAAGCATTTAGGACTAAGATTGAAGAAAATTTGAGCAAAGTATTGAATTGGTCTGTATCCTTCATCAGTCAGATATTTAAAGAAGGCAACACATCTCCCACCAGGCATATGATCTTTTCCAAATGCTGCAGAGTTGTGCAACAGAATGAAAAAAATTCTGAAGGAGACAAAAAAAAAAATTAAGGATTTCCATCTGATTCCTCTATGAAAAAAAGTGAAATTTCATTGCTTTCGTGACCAGCCATGGTCATTTTCTAAAGCTTTTAAAGACTGAGATAAATTATTTTAGATTTAGTTTTTGAAAAAATATAGATTTGACCACTAATATTAGACTACAGTTGCAGACAGCAGGTATTCAAGCATTTCACATCTACTTTTCCACCAGACCACCACAACTGACATTGTTTAAAATTGTCAATATAGAGAAGTTTAGCTTCACATTCTGTTTATTTAAAATATAAACTGAGATGTTTGTTAGATTTTGGATTTTTTTTATTTTTTTTTTATATTAGCATTAAACCAAAACCTATCCAACATATTACCAGTACAAAAGGGGAACAGCAGAGAGGACACATTGCACCCAATTCTGTTTTCTAATATCACTAAGCACTAAGTATAGCAAAGTGTACAGGATCTGTGAAAAAAGTTCAGTTTTACTTGCAGTTACCATAGAAAGCTCTTAGAGGATGATGAAATCATTAAGAATAAAGAGTATCCTTGGAAACTTGGAAATTGGAGAACTAGAAGTTGTAGCTCATTACTGCTACTGTAAAGTTTTTGCCCTTCCAGCAACCACAGATTTACCCAATTCTCATCACATTTAACATCAACTGAAGTGCCTGTTGCCTAATTTAACCCAAGATATTTGACCACAAGTGAAGCCATCCACAGGTCAGACAATGCTGGGACTCTGTGGGGTGCTAGAACTGCTGTAGGTCTCACTGCAAGACTAGACTTTATGTGGACAGACTTTTCCTTGGAGCCTTTGAAGAAAATGCAGCTGCTGCTGCAAAGGAGTAGAGAGAAAATAAAAACTGGGAAATCAGAAATTTAGGCACTGGTGAATATGTATTATTTGGAGCTTTGTATCACAAGCACTCAAGGCAAGTATGAGCTGTGTTTTTCTATTGACTGCACTGAATTCATCAGAAGGGTCAATGCACTGGAAGTGTAGCACAGCCCAAATGGTTCCCTGTTATCCACTCTGCCTTCTCCAGAAACTTGGGTTACTTCCTGGCACGTCATTTCCAAGAACATAACTTGGCATCCTAGTGTAGGTGAGCCTTACTGCTCAGTGTATGAAGGCAATTCTCTATAAATGGCCAATTCTAAATCTCTCATCCATGACTGTCACAGTAACATTTTAAAAATATAATCTCATATTTTCTGAAGTAGTTTTTGTTCATTTTACTTTGGTGGTAGTGTCATACAAGTCTGTAGTATAACCAAAAACTTCCTTATTTCTGGAAACTATTTTCAAGGTTGGAGGCAGGCCAAGAAAGGAATTCCATTTTCTGTGACAACCAAAGATATCTGAAAGCCTGTGTTTATATGAATATCTGTTGTCTCTACAAATGCAATCTTTATCTTTTCTATCAAAAAACTCTTAAGTCCAGAATGGTTCTTGCTAAGACCCCAGGGGTGAGTTATCTGTAAAAGAGGATCTGTGGAAAAGAGAAATTTGCTAATAGTGCAGCCCTTGTGTTCAGCTCATACTGCATCAAGAGGGAAGAAATCTCCTTCTGTCCCTGTGTGCAGCCGGCGAGACAAGCTGTGTGCTAGTGGGGCCACGGGGAAACTGCCTTCCTCTTGTGCCAAAGGAATATATTATCATTGAAACAAAGGAAAAGAAAGGATTCTCTTGTTTCAAACTACCTTCACTGCCCCAGAGGAGGAAGGTTTTATGGCTTGCCAAGAGAGATAAACTTTCACCTGAATGGGAAAATTGCATGGATCTCTCTAGCAAGGGAGCAGTTGCTGGAGGGTGGGTGGCTGCAGCAAAGAGCTATTTTTCTGCATGCCACACAGCAGTACTGTGGGGTTTATCACTTCAAATAATCTGTTCTACAGGCTTTTGTCTTGAGATTACAGAAAGTGTTCACACTAATGTAACCACAGCGAACTAATCTGAGTTATATTATCTTGAGCTGTGACTGAATCTAACCAAAGTGTGCTTTGCTGCCAAGTAGAAAAGGCATAGGAATGACTAAGTACACAAGAGTTCCTGTGATTTATATTTAAAATCAAATATTCTGCTTCTACATAGCAACTTACGTGCCTTGTTTTGCACACATATGGCTCAGTCTTCATGTGTCATATCACAAAAAATGTAGCTTGTAATCCTGCTGTGAAGAAAGATGTTTGTGAATATAAATGCAAACTTTATAATTTGCGTTTTTTAATATAGTAATTGTAAGCTATCAGAATATTTTCCATTTATGGCAACAGGATTATGTCTTACACTATATATATATGTGTGTGTGTTTATGTGTATGTGTACATATACATATATATAAGTACATAGCATTCTCAGACATCAGAATGCAGGTGCCTCTTTCTGAATCCCAAGCACAAAGTGTGTATCCTGAAAAGCAGATTTGAGGATGAGATGATTGGTAGCTAGACTTTGTAAGGCTGGAAAGAAAGGCTTGTTCCATAAGGAACAAGTTCTCTAAACCATGGCAGCAGCTCTGTAGCCTTCTTAGTGACAGGTCATGGATTTTCCACATGCCACCCTGAAGCTCAAATGAGGATAACTAATGAAACTTATCCTGATTTCCTGGAAAAGCCTGTTCCAGCACTACTCAGTGCTGCTGATATTGGTGTCAGGAGGGTAATTAAATAGGAAATAGCTATCTGAGAGCTTAACAAAGTCTCACATGCTGCAGAAGGGCTGCTTTGGAGGCTGTCACAACCCACTGGTATTGGCCATGATGTTCATTCTAAGTCCTCCTCAGGCTGAACAAAGATTCTGTGTCAAAGAACTCTTATGCTTTTATTATATAGTTGCCTTAGATTCAGCAATCAGCCCACTATTTAGACACATAAGGCACTGGTTAACAAGCCCTTAAATTTTAACTCTTCTCAAAAGCAGTGGTTAATATGCCCTTAATTTTTACTGCACACTTTAATAAGCTCTCAACTCCCACAACACAGCATTGAAAGTAGCTGGCTAAGAAGGCACACTACATTTCTCAAAGGTGCTGGCATAAGCCACTGCTTTTCAAAGGTACTAGAACAAGCCACGACACACTTCCACAAGCTCCCCAGTCTAACAGCAGACTTCAGTATGGAGTTTGGGTAGAATATGACAACTGTTCTTTCCACAGGCAAAGTAAGAAGAGAAATAAAGACAGAAGAGAAAGAAAGAGAACAAAGAATATCACCAGTTCTTAGATGCTGCCTTGGTCCAGCATCCTGTGGCTGCATTGCCACATGGATGGTCCAGACCTGGGGTAAACAATAAGACTGAAAGAGAAAGGGAAGGAAAAGAGCACAAGGGGGCCTGATCCACTTTCTTTTACAGTTAACTTGGTGCATACCTCTTATGCAAACAAGATCTTTCCTGCTGTTTTGTTCGCACCTGCACAGACAGCCCTTTTGAGCCTTTCTCCAGGAAGTGAGTAGAGGGGCAGTGGACTCATGGCTTGAGTGATCAAACAAGAAGGACTGGAAAAGTTCTTTGGCAGAGATCCATCTACACAGGAACTTGGCCTGCATACAGAGAAAATATACTACAGATGTATAAATTACACAGGTTGGGATAGTGCTGGTCAAAATCATCCGTACAGGAGTCATGTGGGAAAGAAAGTCTAGACACCATAGATCAACTTACTTCAACTGAAAAAATGCAAACTAGAAATTAGCTAAAACCACATTTACACACATAGAAAAGTTTCTAACCAGCTATGTTAGCTAGATTGATATAGGGAACTTATAGCTAAGCTTATACAACTATAGTTTCTGTGTTCAGAACAGAGTCGTTTGCTATGCAACAACAGGATTTCACCTGTCATTTAAGACTGATAAAGCATGAACTAGTGCTCTAAAAACTGGTAAAAACTGATCTTTAGTTTGGACTGTGGCCAGAAGACTTGAAGGATGGCCAGATACCATGATAACCTGCACAAGGATCAGGTTCATCCAGAGGACATCATGAGGATGACTACTTACTGCATCCAGCAGCTCCTGCCCAAGACCACCAGAAGACAGGGCACAAACACAGAACAATGAAAGGCTGATTAACATACAGAACCAGAGTAGGCAGGGATAGGTGCAGAACATGTATAGGTGATGCTGAAACTTTTGTAAATATGTGCTGTGGTGCATCTGTACTCTTTGTGTTGTAAATCTTATGTTCTGTTGGTATGCCCTGTCACCCTCACTTCAGTCAGTTTGCCCCAGGTTGTGCCTCCTCCCTGTCACAGCCCCTCCTCCTCATCCAGAATGTTCTCTGTCCCTCCCCCCTGGGGTGTCAATCCTGTGTTATGCCTTCCCCCTTGAGTGTCAATCCACCCTGATCCCTGCCCCTGTTCCAGTGAGTTCCCTGTCCTTGTGCCAACCCCTGCCTTGGAATTCCCCTAAACCAGGACACCCCAGTGGATTGTTCACCTGCTTGTCAGTTTGTGTCCCTTCCTTGTGTGTCCCCATTTGTTGGAACTTTGTGACTCCTGCCCTCTGATCCTCCCCTGAGTTTTCCCTATTGGTGAAGGATTTGTAACCTCCCCCTGAACCACCCCTATATATACTCCCCTACACAACTCTGACTTCTGCTCTGTGTCCCTGACTCCTTGGACAGTAAATGTCTTCCAGGAACCCGTACAAAGAGCCCCCTCCTCAATCCTTGTCTCCACACCCAGCTCCAGCTCTCAGGACGTGCTGTGGAGCAATAGCAATAGCTGCACTCCAGGTCATGCTGCTCCTGGAGTGTGTCCTACTCTCAGCATGGGGTTGTGGTGATGGTGAGCTAGCCTGGGACTCCAGCACCGAGTCAGATATGTGTGATCTTAAGTGTGTATAAACAGTGCTTGACACACATGTTTGTGGTGGAGCGATCCCCGGTGCATCCAGTGCTGAACACATACCTACTTCACAACCTTGCTGGTTGTGGAGCCTTTATTCCACATGTCATATGTTCAAATGGAACAACCAAAGAAATTTAGCCAGTTGGATTTATTGGTGCAGCTTACATACAAATTTAGTTATGATTACATGATTTTTTAAACCACCAATTAATTAAGCCTACCAGAGAGACAAAATCAGTCCACATTTTATTACAGAAACTAACTTGCAGCCAAGGGTTAATTGTTGCAGTCCTACATTTGCAGTGCTGCAAACAAATGTTATCAAAAGAGAATCCAAATCCCTAATTATTAGCACATCAGGCCAAATCAAAACAATGTAATTTATTTGATAATTTTAACCAAGGATGTGGTTTTTCCTGAGGAGAAAAAGAGTAGAAAAGGAGCAATGCAGGATTGTTCAGTCATTCTTGGGAAGGATAAAGAGCTCTGTCTAGAACTAAATCCAAGCAAAATTTAGAGAAACTTTAAAGATGGGATTTCCAACCCTCCCTTCATGATTTTTATCTAATGCTGCACTTTCTAGCAAATACTTGACTGAAAAGGCACAGAAAGGGCAAAGATGGTGCACTCATTACAGCAGCACACTGACAAATTTGCTTCTGTTATTTGTGGAAGGCAGGAGAAATTGTGGAACTGATGTTGAGATGAGTTTTTTGTAATATATAATACCTATATATAAGATATATATAATAAACTATAAAACTATATATTTTTATATAAATTATATAAAACTATATATAAACTATTAAACTATATACAATATATATAATATATAATATATTATCAAGATGTTTCTGAGATTTGAATTTTGCTTCCCTAGTTGTATCCCTTTTGGTGATTGTGGTAGTTGTGGTTAGAGTCTGCCCACTGCAGATAGTCAGGTCATGAGTGCTTTTTGGAAATACTTTCTCAGTCCCGAGCAGAGTGCAGATTTCAAGAGCTCTAAAGATATTGCCAAGGAAAAAAAACTGCTTGTGTGACAATATGGATAAGAGAGTGAGTACTACAAAATCTTCTCAAAACTCCTTCAAGGTCTTTCACTGGTCTGTGTTTGCCCAGAAAAATACTTAGTTGGACAATCAGAAGCTGGCTTGCATTTGAATATCGCAGAGAACTTTTCATGGACAGTAAGGCTGAAACAACTTGGTCAGCTGCCAGTGTGCAACTACCACAGATGAGATCTGTGCCAACTTTAGGTGCATTACAAGATAGATATTTAGGAAGATTATAGCTTTCCCAGGTGCCATCTGTTTGCTTCCTTCTAGGTCAAGCTGATAACCTTAAGTTTTAGCTTTCATATTTTTCATATTCTGTGTTGCCTCGGTGTGTAGTTTTGAGCTTCATATGAAGTGCTCTCTTCACAGAGTAGGTAAGCAAAATTATTTCTTTTCTAGCTTGATACCAAGGACGACCCTTACAAATTTCAGGCCCAAAAGCATAAACAATGGTGGACTGAAGAGAGAAAAGAAGAAGGATGGGACTTAAATCTGTAATTGGACAACTAACCCCAATATGCAGATGCACCAAAACTTACAAAAATGTGACACCTTGTGAGCAGTCGTCCACTTTGTGACCATTTTTAGGTCCATCTTGGGTGTAGCCCTGGGCAGGCTCTTGTACTGCCCAAGGTGTATCCTTTAAGGCCTTTCAATAAATACCTACTTAATTCTGTCTAGCCTCTGTTCTAGGTCAGCCTTCTGTGTGTGCCTTGTGTGCCCTCCCCAGCTGAGCCCCACAAGCTGCCCCTGCAAGTCCTTTCTGCTCTGGGACCTGGCACCCAGCAAGGGATGCACAGCTACAACGTCTTCTAAATACATAAAACATCTATGATATCTTTGTAATCACACTCCTTGCGCCCTTCAAAAGCATTCCCACAGTGCTGGCAGATGTCACCATGCACACTGAATCTGTGGCTCTGGATGTGGCTTGGATTAGGTGGATGCAGACTGTGACCAGCCCTGGACTCCAGCTGCACTGCAAACACAGAATCTCTCACAGGTATGCATCCACCTTTCAAAAAACAACATGCTGTGTGAAAAATTACTTCTTTCACTGTAAAATACAGTGGAGCATGTGTTTATTTTTGACCGTTTTCCAGATAAACTGCCCTTCACAAACAGAAATGTAACTGTTTACTTGCCTATATGACATTTTAATTGAGAGGTTTTGCTAATGACCATAATGGATGCACCAAATTCTGACCTAAAGTTTGGAAAGAACTACAGTAACGCTTGTTTTGAGTGGATGATGAATATACAAGGGGAAAAAAAGAGGGAAGTAGGTATGTTTATATAAAGCATGGCATGGTCTTTCAGAAGGCAGCAGAGAAACTGATTCCTCCAGTATTTCTCTATACTTAAAAACCAAAGAAAACCCACCTACAGCAGGATTTTTCTAAAAAGAAGTATCTCTTTATATCAATACTGAAAGTAAGAACTGGCATCAGTTAAATTAGACATTGTATATATGTGGTATAGATACTTCACTTGTGATAATGTATGCTGAGGCTAAGAAGGTTTTCCTAAAAAGTCAGCTAAGAAACAAAGCACACTTAAGGAATACAGATTTTTACAAGGGAAATACATAAAATAGTGTAAGTCTTTAGTGTATCATGCTTAAATAAATGTTTGTTCAACTGGATGTGAAACATTTGTGTGAAGGTTTTCCATAGACGATACTGAGCGTTTTCAGGTGAAGACTGAAGTCAGTTGAGGTCTGAGAATCTAACTTACATGGTATTTGAGGTGTTCAGTGCAAGAAATCTTAGACTTTGTTTTTCAAGTTCATGAATTTTCAGGATTAAGCCCAGGTCTTCAAGTGAAGCAGTTGGAAAATAAAAAGTGCACAACTGGCAGGTATCATTTTCCAGTTGGATTTCTAGCCAGCTGTAACTTACCTCCCCTTCCAGTCTCCTCCCGTCCCTCCTGCATGTGCCAGTCAGTGTGGCACTATCCATCCCAGCAGTTTTAGCACTTTTAACCACTATTCAGCAATTTTAACCACTGCCATTTATCCCTTGTTAGGCACTGTTTTTTCCATGTGCCCTGGTAGCAGCTGCTCCGCTGCTGAGCACCCACCATGAGCCATCCAGAATTGTTGAATTGTGCTGGTTCCTGGCCTCTACTCATCAAAATGAGCTCAGCAAGAACCTGGGCCTCAGCATCCATCAGCCCTTCTGCTCACAGAAAGCAGCACCATGTTGTGAGGGTCAACCACAGCACATAATGACTTTCACAATTTGCTCAAACTTAATTTCTGAGTTGTAGCAGTCCTGGCCTGCGGTGATTTACTGGGAGGATATTCAAGAATTCCTTTTCTTTGATGGCTCATTTCCCTCCAGTTTATGTCTATTTGCTGTATGTATGTGCACATATACAGTCATTTAGCTTAAATCGTTCTCATATGCTCCTATGAGCTCATGGTGTATTTATAGAAAGTAACTATATTGCTTTTCAGGCTTTATTTTAGTAGCCTTAATGCAATGCCTTCCAGTCTGTGTCATAAGACAGATATTTCTGGTTCTATGGTTGCTTTTTTTTATTTTTTCTTTAATTTGAAATGATCTTGTTCTAGCAGGAAATTTCACACTGCAAAGTACAGTCCAACTAATACAATCACACTGATATTTATTTATTTCTGTCAAAAATATCTTGGTTTAAATGGAATGGGGTCCACTCAGATTTTTCCACTGCTGTAATAGTGTTCTAGTTATCCTGTGATCAATTAATGTCAAAAGATTTTTCTCTTCTTCTGCCTTTAGTTTGCTGTGTTCCAAGCTCAAGACAGAAATTCTTGCTCTCAGTTCCAGAGCACATGTTTTTGCCAAATTTTATCCTGATTCTATTTGCAAGTTATAAAATCTTCTTTATCCTCCTTATATTAATTATGTCTTTTTGCTTTAGGGCACCATCATATTTAGTTAATATCCTCTAGCTCTTTGTGGCAAAATCACTAATGAAAATGTCAAATTCTGTTAGTTCTAAGAACTTAATAAGTTATCTTGTTGAAGATGGATATTTGTATTTTATTACAATAGAAGCAATTGTGGACCTGATGTTGCATCTTAGCAACACTTAAGTATTTCTGGAAGGGAGAGACTTATCTTGAATTATATAATGCTTGCTGATTACTTTAGAGGTAAGATTTTTTTCCCCTAAAATCATTAATAAGTATTTTCTTACAATAACAAATGATAAAATCACAATGTGGGGGGTTTGAGCAATTTGAGGCTGCATGACTGTGTTGGAGTGATAAAGCAAGATTGACAGCAGTCATTAGAAAAAGATTATTAGTAGTGGAAATCTGCCATCCTTGTAAGTTAATTTAGATCCTGCATTTTTCCAGCTCTGTTTAGTGCATGCAAGGGATTTACAACAATTGTTAAAAATTGACTGTTTTGATAATTTCAATGGGTCTGAATTTCAGTATTTAGATCAGTTGAAATTTCTAACTTATCTTAAAATATAAGGAGGAGGAAATAATGAGAATTTCATCTGCTTTCTGGACAATGACAGGGCGTTCTTTTTCCCCTTTTCATACTGAACAGAACTACACAGTAAAAGGAAACAGCTTTAACATATCTTTCTTCACACAATTTTAAGTTAATAGTCACCTAACTTAGGTGTCATGGAAATAGGTTTTGCAAAAACTGAACATTATCTTACAAGAGAGGAGGAGTGGATGATGCACATCAGTGATGTATATTTTGTCTTTATAGACAATTAATAAATCACAAGAAAACAGGGGGTTCTTTATATCAGAAAATCATCAATGTACTTTAATGTATTAAAGATGTGTTAGTCTAGCTAAGTGAGTCAATAAAGACCTAGCTCAAAACTGAATTATTATGTCTGCCTATAAAGAAAATTGGTAATATGTGAGGCTATTACTAATGGTAATATATTTTGGCTACTTTGACTTGTGCTGTCTCCACTCCTTGCCCTCAGCAGGCACAACAGGCTTTCAAATTTTTCTCTCCACAAACCTCTGCAAGGTCAAGTGAAGGAGATAACCCATCAGTAAATTAGGGGTTGTATCACTATCAAAGGAGATAAAAAGTATAGTTGGTCCTATTTTGTTAGTCAGGGAAAAAGAACAGTCTTTCAGCACCAAAACCAGTAAGTATTGGTGGCCATGTGCAAACATGCAGAGCTACGGAAATGCAAGTTTTTTTATTCCTGTAATAGAGAAGACAACTGTCTTTTTGAAAATAGGGAGGGAAATTGATGCACATGGATGTAATCTGGGAAAATATTTCACTGTGATCTAATCTAGAACTAATTTAAAAACAACACCACCAAAAAATCCCTCACTACCAAGAAAAAATGTTGTTGGTGGGTGATCACAGGAGTGCAGCAGCAAACATTTCTTTCCCTGTAGGCTCTCTGCTAAAGCACTCAAAGACACTGCAGGTGATAAATCATGCTCTTGTTTCCAAGAATGAGGCTTAGCAGAACAGTCATTGTGCATGTGGTGCTCAGTGAACCCAGCAGTGAAGGTGCTGTGGGTAGGAGGGATACTACCATAACTTTCCAGTTCTTTCTCACTTGCAGGATCCCAAGTTTCTCCATGAGCAATGGGTGTTTGGGCAGACCTACACTCCAAGCTAAGCACACACATAAAGGTGAGTGTGATACATGAAGAAACGAGACCCACCAGCAGAGAGTGAATCTGGGTGAATCTGGGTGAATCTAAAGTTTATTCAGATGCATCAGTAAACATCTTTATGCCTAAAAGCTTTTCTGGTTCCAGCTTACAGACATGACCAGAGTTCTACAATAAATCTGTCTTCTTGACATTTTCCATTGTTCTCTCCAAATCCATGGTAAAGGAGCATGAAGAGTGTGCATGAGGAGATTGTATTTATGTTGACACAGAAGTAGAAACTGGTTTGTTCAGCTCTGTCTCAGATACATGCTGCTGGATCTCTGTTTAACTCTTTCCTTACACCAACACCTGTTAACCCCACAGGTCAGGAATTAGGCTGCATATTTTTCTCAGCATTGATTTCTTGATTTCATTTCAACACCTCTACTTTATTTCATCTCACCATCTCTGCTTTTATCTTTTTATCTATCAGCTCACTGCAGCAGTGAATGCAAAGATGAAAATGTCATTGCAACTTCAGTCATTAATATAGTGATAAGTATAAACATTTCATAAAATCCTGTTGGTTGCTGATGGGTCTTATGATGTGAAAACTGTTCTATATCAGATCCAAGTCTTGTGTGACATTGGCAGTGCTTTCACAGCTTGAAGGGCTGACACAAAATCATTCATTTACATTAAAAGTCATTCCCATCTAAAATCCATTCCCATCTTTGACATAATGTTTTCTTTCTGTCTGATTTTTCATCAAGCAAAAAGCTTAACCATGGCATCTAAGAAATACAGAATTCAGTTTACTTCAGACCTTGTGCTTAAACTTAATTCACTTCAGAAGGACCTGCTTATTCTGGTTAAGTGCTCCATTTTGAAAAGAGAATCAATTCCTTCTGTCTGAGGCAAATGAGAAAATCTCATGCTCTGTCTGAGAAAAAAGGGTTGTGAACTTCCTCATACCTCAGATGAGATTGCACAGACACATATTACACACATCTGCTTTGTAATATACTCTTGTACAAAATTCAAAATTTAAAAAGGATTTTCTTATTTTGCAAAAGAAATTGGTATGTCTGAGCAGTGAATGAAACAAAAGAGCAATATTGTTGCTCTTCATTTCATAATATAAAGAAGTTTGTGCTTAATTTAAAGCACTTGCTTGGAGTTAAACCCTCAGATAACTGACTTTCTGAAGGGTAGGCCAGATCCACAGAGAAAGAGCTAATTTACAGGCTGAAATTCCATTCCATTACTGTTGGTAAACACAAATATAAAATAAAATAATTTTCCATGTCTGTTCAATACTGCCTCTTTAAATTTTTAAGAGCTGCTTCTCATGTCAGACTTTCAAATGGAAGGAGCTAGGCTGGATCAGCAAGTTTTCTGTACAGGCATTCTGTAACTATATATGGCTTTAGAAAGAAACTTAAGCTTGAATAGTAACACTTCACAGCTAGGAATTAGCAAGAACTAATTGAGCTTCTTTCTATGAAATGATTCAACCAGAAATTCAAGAATTGATTTATTTGAGAGGAAACTGAATATGAGCCAGTTGCCCCAGCTGCCCCTTGTCCAGGCACATGGGACTTGTCCTGCTCCCAAAATCTCAGCATTCCTAACCCTACCAAAAACAGCCCTGCTGGTGAGCAGTGCTTATTTTGCTGATCAGCTCTGCCCAGCACTGAAAATACAATTTAAAAGTAGCACTCTGAAAAATATCTGTTGCTTTCTGAAAATGCTGAGGACTGTTTAGACATATAATTAATGTGGTCTTGCACTTATGGAAATTTGGCCTTTCTGCCTAGGATTGTTTTGGCTAAGGGTATGTTCTTTCTGCCTTTTGTTTGTAAGAAACAAATCGGTTGTTATTTATTGCTGAGTGAAATGGCAAGCACTATTAATATTGTAGTGCTGACAAAGAAAGCCTTTTCCCAGTTTGCTGTTCTTTTTTTCTCTTTTTGTGGAAATTCCTGTTCTTTTTCCATAAACAGATGCAAACAGACTAAACATTTCCTGCAAAATATGGCAGTGAGCACAAAGTAGCACTAGCAGGGTTATCTTGCTGCTCAAAAGATGTATTTTATCATATGTCTGCACTGTCAAAGCACAAAATTTCACTGAGATGAGAAGTTTTGTGTCAGGATGTTTGAAGCCAGTTTTAAGCTGTGCTGCATAAAGAGGAAAGGTATTCAGGTACAAACTGATGAAGTAGAAGGTTTCTTTGACTCCCATCTTCCCAGCTACACCACATAATGCCATTTTTTTGCCCTGAGACTGAGCTACAAACCTCTTTAGTGGATATGAGTTGCTGTGATGCTGACCTGCCCTGCCTGTCCAGAGAGCCAATGTCCTGTAGGAGGTGGGGATGCTCTTTGGTGGCCTGAACAAGATAAAGGAACACACCAAAATTGCTAGAATTTGTTAAGCCTAAGAAGAAATAAGAGTTTGGGGATTTATGTATTTAAAGGCTCTCTGAGCATTCTGATATTCAGCAGACTCACACTATCCTCAACATTCCAAACACTGCCTACCAAATCCTGGGGCAAAACTGGATTTATTACCCTGAAAGAGCTTTGAAGCAAAAATGCTGTGCAATCCCTGACTAGTGGAAGCTGCCACCACCAAGTCAGAGACAGGGTGGGAAAACTGAACATGAGCATTCCTCAGTGCTATGAGAAGAATGATATGACCTCAACCTGATACTTTTTATTCATTTGGTTTGTGCTGAATGTTTACTGAAGCTCTGTCCTTTGTAGTTGATGATTTAAACACAGGATTATGTTGCCTAGAGGTCTTTTTTTGCCTGATATGAAAAGTATGGCAAATAGTTTAGTCTTTACTCCTTCAGTTTATCTCTGCTTCCTACCCCAGCAGCACTGGAACTGTGAAGCTGCCAGCATCTACTAGAGTTGGTCAAATATAGGTATGACAGTAACTGTAAGAAAAAAAAGGAAAGGAAATACTAGTGTTATATATAGGTTAGCATAACCTTATATGTCTATAGGGAATTTTATTATGCAGCTAGAGATCTGCAGTTTTATTTCCTGGTGTCATAACCTGCTTGATAGGGGGATGCATTCATTATAAATTCTTGTCAGGTTGAAAAAACACACCATGTGTCAGGGAATCTTCTGCTTTACTGCAGAATTGTTTTAACTCTGGCAACTAGCCCACTACTTAGTCTCAAAAGCCTTTGGCTCACCAGCCCTTAATTTTTACAACACACTTCAATAAGATCCCAACTCCCTCAAACAAAGTTCTGTATGGGATAATGGGTGTAGTGGGATAGCCACGCTCGTGGTAGCAAGACAAAGCAAGACAGGAGAGAAATAAATGTAGAAGGGAGAGAAAGAGAAGAAAGAAGATGACCAGGTCTTAAATCCTGTGTTGGTCCTGCTGCATGGAGGTCCAGATCTGGGGTAGTGAGACAGAGAGGAAGGGAGGAAAGAGAGGGGTCTGATTTTTTATAGTTAACCTGGTGCATGTTTCTTATGCAAACTAGATTTTTCATGCCATTTGGTCCACACCAGCCATTTCAAGCCCTCCAGGAGCTGAGTTGGGGCAGGGGGAGTTGTTGCAGGTGCAATAAGCATAAGTCTTAAGGCAGAAAAAAGGGTTGGATCAGCACAGTGCTGCCCCTGCTCTGGGGCACCTCTTGTCCAATCACAACTTTCCAGTCACAACTCTCAGTCAGAAGGTTTGAGATAAAATGTTTTTACATGCTTATGCCTGATCCTCCACATCTGGTCACATGAGCCTGAAGCTGTGGTACAGTAATTCCAAACATTAATTGGATGTAAGAAATAATCATTTGAGAAAATATAATAGCTTAAACCTAAGTTTAAACAAGATAAACTAAGTAGTAGTTTCCTGAAAAAAAAAAACAAAAAACAAAAACAAATCCAAAGCAAGCAAACAAAACAAAATAATCAAACTCAAAAGTACTGGAAAAATTCCAAGAAAGTCCCTTCCACACATGGTGCCACTGATGCTTCGTGGAGTGAGTGAGTTGTGCTGATTACACAGCCAGCTCAAACTGGAAATCCCAGTTGCCCAGAGATCTTGGAAGTCATCACAAACTGGCCTGAAGGTGAAAATTTTGGACTGTTGTCATCAGAGGAAGAAGAAAAGGTGACATGCTGGGGAAGCCCCACTGCATAATCAGCTACCAGAAAATGAACAGTGGTGCACACTTTTCTGTGGTGGTTCCTGACATGTTGTAGGAATGCATAAAAATAGAAAACATCTATATGGAGACCTACATGGCAAGTGACAGAAAATTCTGAGGGACAAGGTGGATCAAGTCAGGCTTCAGATCTGAAAGCTGTACAGCTGGTTTTGGATATTGCTGAACAGGAGAAATGGCCAGCGCTTCACCTCTGCACTGACTCGTGGATGGTAGAAAATGCTCTGTGGGGTTGTCTCCCACAGGAAACTCTCATCCACAAACTTCTCCAGCATGAGTCCATCCCACAGGCAACAGCTCTCCACAAACTGCTGCAATGTGGGTCACTATTCCATGGGGTGCATCCTTCAGGAGCAGCCTGCTCCAGTGCTGGTACCCCAAGGGGTCACAGGTCCTACCAGGAAACCTTCTCCAATGTGGTGTCATCTCTTCAGTGGCCTGAAGGAGCCTGTTCCAGCACAGGTTTCCCACAGGTTCACAGCCCTCTCTTGGTCCTCCATGGGCTGCAGGTGTATCTCTGCATCCCTGTGCTCTCCATAGGCTGCAGTGGGACAGCCTCACCATCATCTGCACCACGGGCTGCAGGGGAACCTCAGCTCTGGCACCTGGAGCATCTTCTCCCCCTCCTTCCCCACTGACCTTGGTGTCTGCATAGTTGTTCCTGTCACATATTCTCTGTCACACTCAGGGTGGCTGCAACAAACCTTTAGGTGCCCTGATTTTAGTGCAGAGGGCAGCAAGAAAATAAACAGGAGCGGGAGTGATGGTTGGTACCAGGAAAACAACACTTTAATAAGGAATAAAAGAAAACAAGGACAATGCCCAAAAGCCAAACAACAATAACCAGGGAGAGCTCTATAGGGGTGACCAACCAAAGACAAGAACAAAGGAAGGCACAGCAATATATAACCCTAGGAAACAAACATTCTAGTAGCCTAAACATATAGGGAGGAACATTACCCAGTCTGTAACTGACACGTAACTTATTTAACATAATAACAGAGGGGGATCTTGGAAAGACTTTTAACTCAAATGAAAGATTCCCACAGCTTCAGATAGATAGGTGGCTCTTCAGAGGCAGCAGTCAGCTGGCTTGTGTCCCCAGCCAGGCTGAATTCCACACCTCTCCATTCTTCTCTGGCTGCAGTTATATCTTTAATAACTTTTTAATATTTTTTTTGTTTTGTTTGTTTGTTTTACTTCTTCTTAAATGTGTTATAACACAGGTGTTACCACCATTTCTGATTGGCCTGGCCTTGACCAGAAGCATGTCTGTCTTGGAGCTGACCAGCATTGACTCTGTTGGGCATGGAGGAAACTTTCAGCAGCTTCTTACAAAAGCCACCCCTGTAGCACCCCCTCTAGCAAAACCAGTGCAAAATCAATAGAGTGGGTAATGCAGAGGAATGGGGAAATGTCATGTGTACTCCAAGGAGATTTGATTTTTGGATGACATCAATAATGTTGAGCTGTATGATACTGTTTGCTGAATGATGCTGCCACTGTGTGCCAAAACTACCATGGACAATGAGTATGGACACCAGTAGTGAACTTCTGATGCAGCTTGAAATTATCTGACAGCACACCAGCCCTCCTGCCCTGGAGGACATCTAGGATGGATAGAACCCACAGTGATGGATTAAATTAGTTTGGATGAAATCAGTTAAATCAATTGCTATTTTAAAGGGATGGCCATTGACTATGGAAATTATACCTGTGCTAGTACACACACACACACACATATATATGTATATGTGTGTGTGTGTGTATGTATATATATATATATATATATATATATATAAATGTGTACATATATTTAGGTGGAAGACATAGGATCTGGGCATGACACAAATGGTATAGCATAAGGGATGTGCAGCTTTCAGGACAGTTGTGCTCTGTGCATGATTTGTTCCGTTCTGCAGGCAGGAGGGCTCAGGGCAGCTTCTAGGACTGTCTGTTTCTCCATCTGGGCTGTTAATCAGCACACTGGACATGCAACTTGTGCCCATGAGCTGGCACTGCTTGGAGGGATCTCTGGGTTTCTTCAGGCTTCCCCCTGGAGAGGTCTCTCAGCAGTGAGTGATGTGTTGAAGAGTCACTCACTCACTCCCTGCCCCAGATCTGGCCACTGGCTGTTCTACACAGACAGGTGAAGATCTGAGGAGATCCTGGGCCACTCCTGGCACTGATGTTGAAGTGTACTGAGCATGTACACAGGCACTACCTCAATGGCCAGCTACACCTTGGTTGTAGCTATGGGAGAAACCTGAATTTCATCCTTATAGTTGTGCTGGTTTTGTCTAGGGTGGAGTTAGTTCACTTTGTAGTGGCTGACATGGGCTGTGTTTTGTATTTGTGCTGAGAACACTGTCAGAATACTGGGATGTTTTTGTTATTGCTGGGCAATGGTTACACAGTCAAGGCTTTTTCTGCCTCCCACCTTACCAGCAAGGAGACTGGGGGCACAAGGAGTTGGGAGGGGACACAGCTGGGACAGCTGGCCCCAGCTGACCTGACAGATATTCCAGACTACTTGGTGTCATGCTCAGCATATAAAGCTGGAGGAAAAAGAATAAAGGGGGTCAGAGAGGACATATTTGGAGTGACAGTGTTTATCTTCCCAAGACACTGTTAAAGGAGTCAAAACCTTGCATTCCTGGAGAAGGTTCAACAGCTGCTTGCCCATGGGAAGTGGGGATTGAATTCCTTATTTTGCTTTGATTGTGTGCATGGCTTTTGCTTTACCTATTAAACTGTCTTTATCTCAGTCCAATTGTTTTCTCACTTTTACATCTCTGACTCTCATTCCCATCTCACTGGAGGGGAGACAGGGAAAAACAGCTCTGTGGGGCTTAGCTACTGATTGGGGTTAAGCCATATCAATATATATTATTATAATTAATAAGTAATATAATTAACATTATAATACTGATTTAAATTTCACAGACTTTGCAACAGGCCTTTCATGGAGTGTTGAGTAGTCATACTACCACTGAGATTTAGTTTTGTTCACCTTTTTTTAAAAATGGACTTTTCCCTCAGTACTTCTGGAAATGACTGGCTAAGATTATTCATATTCAATGAAACAAGTGCTAAAATTTTCATTACCAGGAACAAAACTGCTCTGTGCTGTGTACCTTAAAAGGCTCTCTAGCTCTCTGCTGAAACACATCTCCTGAAGAGTAACATGGTTTGCAACCATCTCCATGTTTATTGTCCTGTTTAAGAGCAGGATGTGGCTGTGAAGGGTTTTGCTGACTTGTTAAAAAATTGGAGGATCAAGTCAGCATTGTCCAACCCATTGCCTTGACCACAGACAGATCTGACCGCCTGCCCTTCTCCCAGAGGAGACAAGGAACAGCTGCCTAAGCTGCAAATGCAAAAAAAAAAAATGTAAAAAGCTTCCTCCTTTTCCACTCCCACCATGAAAGCAATGGCTTCAGACCTGGGAATTACTGCCAATCCCAGGGGGCAAGTAGCTGGGCTTCCAGGCTGGCACAAAGGCACCAGAGTCAGTGGGTGGGGAAAAAAGGTTGTGGTTAGAACTTGAAACTCTAGTGAAATACAGCCCTGGGTCAGCTATGTGCTGAGCTACAAGGCACTCAAGTTGTTGGCCTCCTAATTGGCACTGTAAGCCTGGAACTATATAATTTATATACATATATACACACATGTATATTTAACATATTTAAATTTTATTAATATTTATTTTATACTATATATAATATATAAAATAGATAATATATATATAATCTATTATCTATTATATGTTATCTACTATCTATTATCTATTATATGTTATATGTTATATAGTATATGTTATATGTTATATGTTATATATATATATTATAGAAATATATATATTATTAATTTAATATCTAGTCATGTGTAGAGGTATATGTAATGGAGGTGGTGAAACATTGGCACAGGTTTCCAGGAGAGGTGGTAAATACCCTGTAAACATTCAAAGTCAGGTTGGACAGGCCTCTAGGCAACCTGTTCTAGTTGAAGACGTGCCTGCTTATTGCATAGGGCTTGGGCTAGATAACCTTTGAAGGTCAACCCTAATCAATCACTCTATGGTTCTGTGAGATGTATATATACAGATGAGATTCTGCTAAAGAGTGTTTCTAGCTCTGTGCATGGCTAAGAATTAATGCAAGGAATGGATCAGCAGCAAGCACTGTCTAAACATTTGCATGATATTTTAGCATTCAAACATCAGAGGAATGTTGCCTTTAAAATGAGCATAAGTAAATG
Source organism: Parus major (assembly GCF_001522545.3). NCBI lineage: Eukaryota > Metazoa > Chordata > Aves > Passeriformes > Paridae > Parus > Parus major. The sequence goes on along the minus strand of NC_031774.1, from coordinate 3,168,259 downwards.
GTTTAAACGTTTCGTAGTGATGTCATGATAGGAAGTTAAGTCCTATTTTTGTTTGGATTTAAATGTAATGGAAAAGGTAAAAGATCTTTCATCTGTATAGCTACTACTCTAACTCTAAGTGATGTGCAGCTGTGCATCAGTGTACACGCTCATGTAGCTGTGGTGCAGAAGTCACAGCTCCCCTGTGCTTATGAGAAATTATAATGAGCATTACCATGATCCCATTCCTAAATATGACCTGTGAAAGTCAAAGTGTACACCTAAAAGAACCTCCTAAATAATGTTTGCAAAATCTGGTAAGGTAAAATGTATCTTCTGCTCTATGCAGGCATGGGAGTCTGAACTTACATCCAAGTGTGCCTTGGGATCCAGCAAAGCTTTCAGGAAAGATTTGATACTTTATTTTTTATGTTTGAGTGGTGCAAGTGGCAGCAACAGTGGATACTGGGTTTTTAATAGATGAGGTTACTGAAAGTCAATATTTTAATTATGTTAAATAGCTGCCAGCCTCAGATGTCCAAGAATTTGAACTGTTGATCTTTTACATGGATTTTTTTCCTGGCAAAAAATATTTAGTTAACACTCTCCATTACATAATTTTTTAAAAATACACTTTCCTGACACTTTCTCATTGATCTTTACTAATTTGCAAGGGCATCTGTCCATACTTGTCTTTCTCACCTTCACAGTCATTGTGAGAAAACACTTTTTTCACTTCTTTCTGGCCTGTACTTGTTTCTGTTTTGTTCTGATATGCTCAGCTTGCAGTATTACACGTGTTTTAAATAGGTAAGAAATTCTACAATTATTTTGTTGGTTATCCTTAAAGTGACTGGTACAGTTTTGGAAGTATCCAGCAATTAGTAGGAAAGGGAGAAAGGGCTGAGATGCCTCAAAGGGACATGTGGTCAACCCATTTTTACTCAGAAGATCATCCATGATGTTTGAAACTTGCTGGCTCACCTGGGTGACCCACTAGTGGAGATATCTGTACAGAAAACATCCACTCCCTGCCTTTTCTTGTGAGGATAGCATGTGCTTTGCCTTGTGAATGTAACTGGCCCTGCCAAGTTTGGTAGGACACAACCACAGTTAAATATAGACAGGAATGTTTCCTTCAGCTTTAATTTGTCTGAAAGCACAGACAGAAATGGACTCAAGTCGCACTAGGGTAGGGTTAGATTGGATATAAAAGAAAAATTGTCACCAAAAGGTTTGTCAAACACAACAGGTTGCCCAGGGAAACGGTGGAATCACCCACCTGGGGCTATTGAAAAGCTGTGTCAGTGGCACTGTGTTGCCTGTTGAGATTTTCTCTGCCATTCTCTTTTTTTAAGATGCAGATGTCTTGATGGTTTTCATTTCCTTGGATGACGTACAGGTGATGAGTGCTGAAGACCTCCTGTTTTGGGTTTGTTACAGTGTCACAGAAACATATGCTGGCTGCTCTCAAAAGTTCTGGTCGTTAAGGCTGTGTCTTGGTTTAGGACAAATTTGGGAGAAAATTCTGACTGGAGTTGAGTTCCAGAAAGCAAATCCAAGTGGCACCTCCCACAACTAGTTTGGGAAAAGAATTCTTTGGAGAAAAGTGGAAAAAAACCTGTTTATTTAACAGAAATGGAATAATATTAAACAATTAAACTTCTTGCTGTTTAAAGAGATGGCACATCCAGAAAAGTCTTTGTTGTGGGGTGTAGCTCAGCTTGCTCAGTCTCCTATCAGTCCCTCTGGTGCTGGAAAGTGCCCAGGATGTGTCACAGGCGTGAGCTCCCGGGGTTTGTCTGGGTTTTCAGTCCAGAGCAGGTCTGAACAGATCTAAGGAGAAAGAGAAAAAGCAGTCTGGGGAACTTCTCTGCCTCAGCTAGCTAAAAAAACTAAAAGCAAAGGAGAGCTCAGTTGTCACAGCATTGCTTTGGTTTTGCTGAACCTTCTTAGGGCTCTGAATAGGGAATTGTTTAAACACCTCCAAAGCTGCTTACAGTGAAACAGAAGCATTTATTCTGTTACTAGAGGGAATCTGTTTTTCTGTGTGTTTCTGTGTGTTTGGGTGCTGAGATCCTTTTGTGTATTGACACTCGGGCATCACTGATCTAGTCTTGCGGGAAACCCTTCCAAATTTGCCAAGGTACTACAGCACTGCTGCCTCAGACTTTCCAGCACCCAGAAAAGAGACTGTCCAGGGAAAGCTTGCACAGGTTGTCCAGCTGGCACAATCTCTGGGAGCATAAACCACAGAGGGATTAAAGAACCTGAACAAACTGATATGTGAGACCAAGCACGGTGTTCAGAGGCTGTGAGTATCACCAAATGGGGCTTTCTCATCCAACACAACCAAGATGGTAGAGCTGTAATATTTCCTAAGTGTAAACTGGCCCCCAAACTTTAAAGCCAATCGTAGGTCTTTGCTTCTTGACAGCAAATGTGGAAGCAGGCAGGTTGTGTTCCTGCAGCTTTGAGGAGCACCCCATACACTGTGGTTCAGAGTCGGGGCAAACAACCATGCTGGGGCTCCAGGTCAAGCTGCAGAGGCAAATTTCACCAGCATCCACTGCATCCTCTGCAGAGCCACAAGGAAATAACCTCGAATGCCAATTCCTAAAGCCATGCCATTCCAAATAAAAGTCATAAATTGTAGTAGGAGGTATAAATTCCATATTGACATTCTGCACCAGCCTCAAGCATGGGAGAATAACGCACTGTTCAGGCTGCTGAATGAGTGCTCTGTGTGCACTGAGTCATTAAAAACCTGTGGAATAGTCAACCATGGCTGCACAAAAATAAATATACAGCTGACTGTAAGTAATTCCTTCTCTTGCTTTTTCAAATAGAATTTTATAAAAATGTTTGTTAACGGGAATGGGGGGTTTTTATTTGTTTGTTTTTTTGGGGTTTTTTTGGTTTTGGTTTTTTTGGGTTTTTTTTTTAACTCAGAAATTTTGGTATATTTGAATTGAAACCATATGTCTGGGTTTATGCTGCTCACATACAATGTCTGACTAGTTTTAAGTTTAATACACTGTTAGAAGCAACTAAATAAAAATCCAAGTTAATGTGTTACGATACAAAAAGGACATTTTTCAACTCCTAAGAAATAGTTCTGTGAATACAAGTCAATTTTGCTATAGAACATGGGGATGGGTTTATTCTTTTTGTGCTACAATTGGAAAGGAATGGCTGAGAGGAGATTAAACTAGTTAAAGCCTCTGATTTTTTTTTTACATTTTCCATCTCACCTTACTTTTATCTTCACAGAGGACACTATTACCTATATTTCAGTTTTTCCTCAGGCAGGAAGGCTAAACCTCTGTGGAGAGATATTTAATAAAACTACATGCAGTTGGTTAGCCTAAACAGGTATGCTCCCCCTTTAAATTCACAAGCAAAGACTTTAAAAGATTAGTGAGAAGAGGAAATTTGATGTCTAACCCTTCTAAACGTGTCAGGATTTAGCTTTTATTCAGGAATTCATGCCTGATCTTAATATATAAGATTATGTGTATAAATCAGAAAATACCATCCTTATAAAGGTGGTAAAACTGGAAATTCTTTAACGTGTTTAAATTGTTGGGGAATTGACCTAAAGAACAGACCTGGTGAAATCCAGGTTTCCAGAAAATTCATGTTCTCAAATGAATACATTAGATCACAGGTCTACAAATCCTGAGAAACTGTATAAATGGATGAATCCCGTTGGAGATGACATCAGCATTTCCTCACCAGACACTTCTAGATTTCTTCCAAGGTTTTTATTTAAATTCTTTGCTACCCCTGCCTGGGAAGGACATGTCAGGTTGGAAGCTTTCTCTATTTTGTGAAACAGGAAGAGAAGGAAAAAGAACCTTTGGGGGTTTTAAAATCCTATTTTACTCCTATCAGGTTAGATAGAAGGAGAAAGCATTTTTTCATGAATAATTAGTGAACTATGTTTCTGTAAGAACTGCAAAGTACGTGTTTCCACATGCAGCCTTTTCATGCTTACAGAGGACATTAAAAATAACACAGAAAGGATTGAAAATCAAATCAACATGTTAAAAGCATGATATGCTGTCTCTGTAACAAACCACATTTACAGTAATTGGAAAATTTCTCCATGTGCTGGCCAGCAATGGTGTTTTTTAAGTGTTTTCATTTCCACTGAGGAAGTGTTATTATTTCCACTTCAGGAACCTTGCCGAAGAGATGCTAGCAATATCCCTTTTGGGGTTCAAGGTTTTTCATCAGTAGGCAGAAACTGCACTACTAAAATACTAGTACATATTTATCCTGCTTCAACTCTCTTTTAACCTTTTCCCTTCTTAGGAGGCATCCAGATGCATCACTTCACTTTATAATAGTAAATAGAGCCTAGCCTCAGTTTTCTGCTTTAAGGAAATTATATTTCCATAAAGTAAACCAGCACCCACTACAGAGATGGGCTGTGGTAAAACTTTTTCCATATTTTTTTGCCAAGGCCAAGGTCATTTTGGTGTTGGCTAAAGCTGAAGTAGGTTCAATATTAATTGCAAACTCTTCTGAGACAAACAGCCTAACAGACTTTTTCCATTAATTGTATTCACATTCAGCCTCATACTCAATCTCTCTGTAGCTACTTGTGTTTTTTGAATTTGGTTTTCTGTCCTGTTTATCCAAAACAGGCCAGTGCTAATGGACTCAGAGGATTCTGTGCCCAGACACAGATATGGTTTCAGCCTCAAGTTTGTGAAGGAGAGAAGAGTTATCAGAATTAGTTTGCTTAAATAAGCTAACAATAAAGTTGTTTCCTCTACAAAATTGTTTTTGAGATATCTGTTGGTCAGCTGTTCCAATTCTGAACTAAAAATGCCTTTCTGAGAAATCCAAAATTTCAGTGAAACCCCAGACATGCTTCTTGTCCTGGAATACTCATTACAGTTTGTGCTTCAGCATCCTGAAGAATGATTCTGAATTTCTTCTGTATTGCAAAGTTTTACTGAATGAATACTAAATGGGTTATAAAACTTTCCTTTCCCAAACAATTTTTTTCACTCTATGGAATTTCTGGTATGTTCTTATGGCAATTTTCCTACAAAACCCCCTGACATTAGTCTTTCATGGACTATTTCAATCACCCCCTCACTTGAGGCCATTTGCATTTAGTAATTCAATAATTGCACCCTACAACTAGAAATTACATACACATACTTTTTAGTTTCATTTTTAAACAAGGTATCTTTATATAAAGCCACAGTACAGTTCATAGCAGGAAAACAGAAGCCAGTAGTCAGAAAACATTCATACTCTAGAGCCTGTGGGGCCTTAAGGACCATGTAACATATTTCTGTTCTCCAGATAAAAGGTCATTTACATCTGAAATATTTTGATGTTTCAAAGTTTACCACGATCTACAACAGAAATAGCAACTACATGTGAGCCAAAAACCAAAGATGAAGCACAGTTTGCAGAAGAAGATGTGTACAACTGTCACCCAAAATCCAGAGCTGAGCTGTGCATTTGCCATCATTTTATAGGCAATTTCTGGGCTGGATTTTGCTGCTCCATAAGCAGGTTAATTCTACAGTTCTGCAGTAAATTCTACAGTCCTTTATATTACTTTAAACTAATGTTTTCAGTGGAAAAGCAGTGGCTTTACCGCAGCAGAATGTATCATGCCAAGTATTTGTAAGACAACAGAACCAGTATGCTGCTTTATTTTTGCTTCCTGTACTTTTTCCTCATTTATACAGAAGGAACTTTTAAGTGCTTGAGCAGGCATGGAGGATGAAATACTGAAATCAACCAGCCTTTTGACAATGCCAGGATTTAAATGATGACCTTCATGGCAGCATGCCACAAGGAGTATCTGTTTCTTGGATGCATCCCAAAAGCTCCCCAGACATCTGATGTCATGTAACTATCTCTATGGACTTCCAGCAGAAAATACAACATCCAGCAGAAACATTACTTTCTCTCTTCCCTGGTTCTCTGCCCCCCCACATTTCTGGTATTCTGGAGAAATTCCCTTCTGTCTTCCTTCAGTTTCATTGTCCTCTGAACTTCCAGTTATTGCCAGAAATCACAAAGTTCTACACTGATTTTATGTTGTTGCTTTACCTTTGCTGTGATGTTCCTGCTGCTGTTAACTCTGATGAAAATTTCAGACCCCTTGACTCAAGTCTTGATAGATAAAGGTAATTGTTACTTTCAGTGCATGTCTTTCAGAGAAAAATAACCTGATTTTTATTTGTATACACATGGTTTCATGGACAGTTTAAGAGTATTCATATTAGATTATCTCATTGCAGTCTTAAGGCTTTTATATTTTAGGTGTGGTTTTTGAATGAATAATGGCTACTCATTCACAGTCTTATCCTGTCAGTGTGAGCCTTCATCTTCTCCACCGTCTAATACTTTTCAGTTAAAACCTAAAATTCTGTTGCTTTGTAATCCTGGCCCATAATAGTTATTGCCTTGTATCAGGCTGTTGTGTATATTTTACCAAGTTCCAGTTTTTACCAAACCTATGCCCACTGAGTCACTAAGACTGCAGTTCCCAAATTGCAGACTTCCTTCCAAAGTAGACATTCCAAGTCTGCTTTCCATTGGGGTGAGACTATTTCGATGTAAAATTTAAATTAAACTTGGATAATGTGTGCCCGATTGAAAACAGCAGTGGCAGGCAGTCCACAGATGCAACAGGGAACAGCATACACCTCTTAGTCTCTAAATGTACAAAGAGACAAAATATCTACTAAGGTTAGGGGGTTTTCTACCCTCTGTGGCACTGGTGAAAGTGTAACCATGATGACAAAGCTATATCTGGGTGATTTACAGTGCAGTGCTTCCATGAGGAGACATCAAAAGTGGAGTCCACTACAACCCAAGTACCAGCCAGTTCAGCTGACTGTCAGGAATACCAGCTTGGATGGAAAAGGATGGAGACAATGTACCATTATGGGCAAAGAGCAGGAATCCAAACAAAACATGAGGTGAAACAAGAGCATCTTGGGCATAGAATTGTTTCAAGGAGCCCCTGTTGGCTAACACAGACCAAGGACAAATACCAAACAGCCTCAGTTGAATCAACTTTAAACATTTTATAGAAAGCTGAAGCACAGTACCTTAGCCTAATCCAACCTATTTATGAGTGTTTTGTGAACTTAATTACAAATTTAAAATGTTTCCAAATGAGTGGAGAGCTTTTGTTGCAATAGGTTGTCTGGCCTGGCTTCTCAACAGAAAGTTGCCCAGAAAGAGAAGCTGTCTCGACACTGCAGATATTCCTCACCTTGAGGTGTCCGTGTTTGTGATCTCAAATGACTCCAGAACTTGCAGAGACTACTTTAAATCAATTCAACAAGTGAAGGCTTCAGTTATTATTCTTGCTGTCTCTGGTTAGTTTTTTGTTGGTTGTCTGACGGATTGCTTTATTTCTTGCTTTTGTCTCTTGGTTTTAGTATTATGACCATCTACATTTATGCAAAGTGCTTCAGTAGGCTCTGAAGTCAATACCCAGGCACATTGATATCAAAGGTTATCATGAAGTACTAAAGGCCACCCAAAAGTGACAGCTTGCACTCAGTGTGTGTCTTACACTAAAGGCCTGGCTATGTAGTTAAGTCCATCACTGAGCTCCCAGGAACCCACCAGACAAACGGGAATGGGTGCCTCCCTGAATCCTCTCAAGGAATAGTCAGCAAAGAAGGGAGCATCTTGTGGAGCTTGGTACACTTGAAATTGAGATGAGCAGCTGGTCTTTACAGCAGCTATTTGCTTCACATGTGCCCAGAGACAGGATAGCTTGTGTTTACAGAATGAAGCTGATGTGAGGGAAGGGTCTCAAAACTGCATGTGAATTATAGGTGTCTAAAATGATGGCAGCATAAGAAGTGGTAGACCCAAAGGCCTCTGAACCCCATAAACCATAATAAACCCCATAAGCAATAATAATAAGCCCATAATCTACAATTTCCAGAATAATAGTGAAAAAAGCAGAAACACATCTTAAGTGTCTGGCTTATTTTCCGAAAATTAAACTGTTAGCATAACTGTAAGCACCATAGTTATTTACAACATGCAGAAAGTGTCAAGATGATAGTTAAAGTACTTACTTTGTGGAGGTAATACAAATATTGTTGCATGCAAATCTCCCACAAACAGCAGCAGGAATTTTTACTTTGGGTGACTGCAGGATTTGGTATAATCTTTGCTAGGTGGTGATTTTTTTCCATGAAAGAGGAAAATTACATGAAAGGAGTTGGTAACTTTACAGACCCTTTCTTTTTGTGATCTCACCTTGATTTAACAAATCAAAAATGGTAGACAGATTTCTAAGTTACATGCACGGTTCAGCTGTACCACAATTCTGCTACTAGATTCACCCAAAATACAGTTTCATGAAAAAGAAACGCTTCTTATGAAGTCAGCCCTATAGGATGCACTCTAATGGGTTTTCCTTTAACACATCAGATATTTTAAGAACAAATTTTGTGTTTCATTTTCCCACCTTACCCTGTCAAGGTTTATTGTTTCACACGTTATACTTCATCCTGCATCTTTTCCCATTCAAGTTTATTATCAGTGACAAACCACGCGGCCTGAGCAACTTGGAGAAGCCCCTCTATGCCAAGCCCTGCGTTTGAGCTGCTATACACAGCAGTCATTTCTAACGGGAGGAAGAGCAGAGCTGAGTAACACCAGGTTTAGGGGTTTTTCTTTATTAAGAGGAGAAGGTTTACGTGTGGGATGTCCCCGCGGGGGCGGTGCTCAGGGAGCCCTGAGGCCGGTGCCCGGGGCGGGGGGAGGCCCGGCCCGGCCCTGCCCGGCGCGGCGCGGGGGCCGCTTCCCCCTCAGCGGGGCTGCCGGCTTTAAGAGCGGCGCGGCGCACTCGGCCCCACACCGCCGCCAGCTCTCCGGCCGCGCTGTGGAGCTCGGCAGCCGAGCCCAGGACAGCGGCGGCGGCACCGGGGACACCCATGCGGCACCGGCGGCCCTAGGCTGCCCGTCGGCCGCAGCATGCCGCTCCCTCTGCGCCTGGTGTGGCTGCTGGGGCTCTGCAGCCTCTGCCGCGGCTACTTTGAGGGGCCGCTGTACCCCGAGATGTCCAACGGGAGCCTGCACCACTATTTCGTCCCCGATGGGGACTACGAGGAGAACGACGACCCCGAGCGGTGCCAGCTGCTGTTCCGGGTGAGCGAGCAGCGGCGGTGCGGCGCGGCGGCGGCGGCGGGCGGCGGGCTCAGCCTGCGGGAGGAGCTGACGGTGCTGGGGCGGCAGGTGGAGGACGCGGGCCGGGTGCTGGAAGGCATCGGCAGGAGCATCTCCTACGACCTGGACGGGGAGGAGAGCTACGGTGCCTACCTGCGCCGCGAGTCCGCCCAGATCAGCGACGCTTACTCCAGCTCGGACCGCTCGCTGAGCGAGCTGGAGGGTAAATTCCGTCAGGGGCAGGAGCAGGGCGGCCGGGAGGAGTCGCGTCTGGGCGACAGCTTCCTGGGGCTGCTGCTGCACGCCCGCGCCCTGCTCCGGGAGACCCGCCACGTCTCCAGCGGGCTGCGCGACAAGTACGACCTGCTGGCCCTCACCGTCCGCAGCCACGGCGCCCGCCTCAGCCGCCTCAAGAATGATTATCTCCGCGCCTGAGAGCGGAGCCCCCGGCCCAGCTGAACACGGACTCCCCCCGGCTTCAAGAGACCCCCCCAGCCCTGCCGCCGGCCCCCTGGAAGGCACAGCCCTGGCGTCTGCCTGGAAGGAGCACCTCCTTGGACAAATCCTAGAATTATTAAGGTCGGAAAAGAGCTCCGAGATCGAGTCCAAACCTTTGACTGAATACCACCACGCCCATTAAACCGTATTGAGAAGTGCCACATCTACTCGTTTTTGAACATTTCCAGGGATAGTAACTCAACCAAAATACATTCTTCTTCATGGAAAAACCTTATTTATTTTACCTTCTAAACAAATAGCACAATTCTATAAACCAGGAAGTTCGAGGTATGTTTAAGTTAATATCCCATATTCAAAAATCTCTGTTACATCATTCATCTTTTGTTGCAAAGTGAAGTAAGCTTTCTCATCTCTGATTCCCTGTTGTTTGTTTTTGTATCACCCGTTCTGCTGTGGCTCACCTGCCCTAAGTGTAGTTGAAGTGAGGTGCTGGCCAGCTCCTTCCAGACTCCTGCGTAGCAAATACTTAAATTGCTTTTGTTGTTAATCCTTCAGGGTGAAACCTCTGGCCCTCTATTAACTTCCTTTCTAATGATATGTATTATATGCTTGTTAAAAATTGTTCCACTACATTAAGCTGTGATTTTCATTTGGTTTTTGGAAAGATGGGAACTATTCTGGCAGGATTTGTACTTCCAGGCTTGCTTATCTGTGACTCTAAGCTATCATAACCCTAAAAAAGCAGCCAAAAAGGCTTATGTCAGATCCTGAGAATGCTGGTGGAGATTTTTATAGCAAAAAGAATGAGCCCTAGTGGTGATTAGAGTTTTGGATCCCAGATTTGAGAGCCGGGAGCATGTTTCTAAAGCAGACGAAAAGGTTTTGTCTGTGCAAGCACATTGACTTTCCTTGTTGGTGACTTTGTACTTTTGCTAGCTAAGTTATTAATAAAACTTTGTGGTGCTAGACAATAGCAAAAGTGCCTGGTGGGATGGAGGGTGGGGAATATTTGGGTTTTTAGACTTACTGCTATTTAACTGACAGTTTGGGGTAATGTGGCTATTAGGTTACAGACACTGCAGGCAGAATACCTGTTTGGATGAAAAGAGTTTATTGGTTGTTGTAATAAATATTTGAAAACAATGTTAAAGTACATTTTTGTTATTAGTTTTCAAGAGGCTGTTGATTTTAAAACGTTCTGTTGAAATGTGTCTTTTCAACAAAAAATTGAGTTTGTAGCCCCTGCCAAGTGAAATAACTTGCTTTTCAGTAAAAACAAATAAAAATTTACGAACTCATGAGGTAAGCAAATTTCATTAAAAGCAACAATACAAAAGGACTTGTAGGGCAGACTTTTCTTTTTTAAGCCATTTTAAGCACTTACTGCACTGGAAGAAAAGCTGATATATTTTTGAGGTCTATTCTTGTTAAACCTGCTTCCATTTAGTTACACTTCAGTCCACAAACCATTCAGTGGGTAAGTTACTCAGCAGTGCAGTGGGTCAGCATAAGTCAGTTTGGACTAGAGTGCTGAAGGCACCAGGAAAGTCTTGTGAAGGTAGGTACTTACAGAACCAGACAGCTCATTTTGCTGAAGGCAGTGAAGTGTAGCCTCCTAGCAAGATACTTTAGATGTCACCTTGCATTTTTAAGTCCTCACTGTCTTTAAAGATCTTCTGAAAAAAGGAAATATTTTAATTGTTGACTCTAGTGATTACTCAGTGTTATTCTTCTGTTCTCAAGTTAGAAAGTGTATGACAAGTTCTAACTCTTTAATTTAATTGTGATATTTCCTTGCCACTTGGGACAGAGGGCACAACTCACAAGAGTGAGCTGAGTCACTGAGTTTTGTGTGCTCACTAATTATTTATAGTGAGCACACAAATGCTCATAATAGCATTTCTGAGCTGGACCAAGCTCCAGAAGTGCCTGAGACCAGGCTCCCCCAAAGATGTCATGCAGTTCCATTTGTGGCCAGAGGCTTCTTAAAGAAAGTTTTAGTCTCTGTTTACCCACTTTTGAGTTGTTTGCTATAACATGAATTGTAAACATCAGTAAATAAACAAAAATGGCATGACCATGCTATATTCTTAGGTATATGAGAGCAGTAGTCAAATCCTAATAGAAACATATAAGTGGTAGTGTAAAATACAGCTTCTTGAATATGCCTTAAGCAGCTTGACTATTCTATTTGCAGTAGCTAATGTTTGGTCAAGCTGAAACTATTCCAGTGTATGCAGCATACCAAAAGAGTAAATGTTTGCAGAATGTTTACTTTTCAGAGCAGGAGATGTGTGGGTATTTACAGTATAACTCATTCCACTCAGTGCCCTGTAAATTGTCATCTAATGAAACAAGACTGTGGTACTTTACAATCCACACTAATATTTCATATGATAAATATGACTTATTGACACTTTATATGTTTCAAAAAAATATAAACATTTTTATATTTGAAATATGGCAGAATTCTGATTTTGTTTCAGTAGCATTGATTTTGGAAGGCTTTATATGGTCCTTTCAAGGAGAAAATGAAGATATCTGAGCCTGGTCTATGTATAAGTTTTATATTTAATAAATCTTATGTGGGTTTGATGAAACCAGTACAAAAATCTTTTAGGACATTTAAATCTATTAGAGCTTGATTTACATCATTTTGGCTGACCTAAGCAAATGTCTATGTTAAATACATAATTTTTGAGTCAGAGTTGAGAAATTAAATGGTTTTTATAGGGCTGCCTGCAAGAACTGCGTGCTTAGTCATATTCAGCAGTTTAAAGTGTTAAATTCTATTATTTTCTTTAAAAACTATGAAAACCATATATTGCAATACTCTTTGCAATCTTATAAATGTCCTGTTGTTGCTTTTTATCTGGTAAAAAATTATTTGTGTGGAAGGTATGAAGATCCCCCAGATCAACCTATTTTAAATAGCAAAGGCTCTTTTATCATTGAAAATTTGGTAATTATTTTTAAGCAGAGAGCTTTAAAAGGACGATTGTAGCAGCAATCATCTCCATGATGTCCTTCTGTTACATTGAAATATTGCATTGGTATTAGATTATTTTTCCTTTTGCAGGATGCAGAAGTTCGAGCTAAAATTAAGCTGACAGTGGGGTGGTTTTTTTTAGTTTACTGATCATTTCCAAAACACGTCTTATTTCTGAATTTATTAAAGAGTTGATGGTACTGAAGAGCAAAAAACTACTTTCTGGAAAAAAAAATGCTGCAACTGGAACAGTCATAGAGAGCTTAAGTATTAAGTTTTTCATAAAGAGGAACAGATTGCCCAGAGAAGATGCTGTGTGGATGCTCCATTCTTGTTTTCAAGGCCAGGCTAGATGGAGCTCTGAGCAAGCTGGTCTAGGGGAGGGTGTCTCTACCCATGGCAGGTGGATTGAAATGAGATGATCTTTAAGGTTCCTTCCAACTCAAAGCATTCTATGATTAGAGTCAAACCAAGGCACTAAGGGATTCACCTCCACTCCTCTCCAGGTAGCTCGCTTTTGAAGGCAGTGCTGTGATGTGGATACTCTCACATCCACTGATACACACAGAACAAACTCAGAGCATGCACAAAACCCTTAACAAGAGCTTGACAAAGAAAAGTCTACTTGTGTGGTGCCAAGTTCATGGCTAGGAATTCAGAGGTGAGCGTGCAAACTGGATTTTAAAACTGCAACTTCCACTTTCACAGGTTGACTTACCCAGGACCATCCTCACAAAGAGGAGTCAAGTGAAGCTTTCAAAAACCTCGTGAGCCTTTAAAAAGCCCTTATGTGTGCCAAGCTGGGGTGTATGAATTGTCTGAAGCTAAATTGTTGCTCCTGTGGGTTGTCATGTACTCAGATGCAGTTTGGCAAGACGTAAACCTCATAAGCAAAAAATATACCAGGCTTAGTCACTAGAAACAGCCTTGTAAGCTACAGAGCAATGGTTATAATCTTGTCTAGGAAATGTGTATTTTGTGGAGAAAGTCTATTGGATGTGTCTATTACTGTTTATTTACATGGTCTTCATGTTGCTTTACCAGTTTCTTGCTCATGCTTCTTGAATATCAATTTTGTGATTATTAAAGAAGTTTTCAGCTAACACTGAAGTGTTGTGAGTGAAGTGCATTTCACAGCCACTGTTCCTGAAGTAAGCCTGTGGATTCAAAGTCTGTAATTTTTCTGCATTTTAAAATGTATTTTAACTTTCAGTTCATTGGGGAATTTGTTCTGTATTACCTAGATTTTTTTTTTTGGTGAGCCATTAGCAAAAAATTGTTTAATTTGTGGGTTTGTATTTCATTCCTATAATACGTGAAATTGGCAAAAAAAACTGTGCTACATGCTTCTTTAAAAAGCTGTTATTAGAACATATGTGTAAAAGAAGACTAAAACTACCTATTTTATTTTCTTCACTGAGTTGTCATCCTGGCTACAAGATCAATTTATAACTGGAAAAGGCAGAATTTAATGACTACCTCTGTAACAAGGAAAACATATGGTCTCCATAACCATTACATTTTTAATGATGTGGCTTGGACAGAGTCATTCATGTCTGTGTAGAGTCATTCCTCCTTGAAAACTGCCTTACCTTGGGGAGGTACTGCTGGCAGTCTCCAACATGCCATTAACATTCTTTCATAAGGAAAGACAATGCCAAGAGGATCTTATTTTCTCAGATGACAACCTTCCTTGGACTGTGTACACCCCTTGTAAGTGCTTACAAATTCTGTATAGTAGTCATTGTTCATGTCTAACTTTCTTGGGGGGAGAGGGGGAAGGAAAGTCAGTAGAGAAGGTTGGTTTAGCAGAGAGATTCATTATCCAGTGAAGTGGGTAATGTGAATATTGTGAAGAGCGTGATGACCAAAAAAGCTATGTACTTGCATATTTTCTGTACATTTTTCCCTGTGACAGGAGTTACCAACATAGAGTTTTAGTGTTATAACAGATTTATTAATTTATTATTAATAATAATAGTTTGGTACTACCTACTCGGTATATAGTGTAAATACTATTATTTACACTAAGAATTTGGACACACTCCAAACTGCAAGATGGTTTTTTCTGTCTACTTGTTATCTCTTCTCAAAAATAATATGATTATGATTTTCAGTTTAGTGTTAGGTTTTAAACCATGAAAATTAATTCAGTGAAATTTTAGTTTCTCAGCTGAATTTATCTAAGCCCTTGTTATGCCTTTTTCAGGGTAATGATAAAGAATTATTTCCTTTACTGTTTCTGTGTGGACAGCTTCTTGGTTAATGAAGAGCAGTCAATTTTTCTTAGTAGCAGGCTTTGTCCTTTTTTAATTAATATTATTTAGTTTCTAATTTTATGTAATTCATCTGAGATTTCTATTAAAGTAATGCACTTTTTACTCAGGATTCAAACAGAGATACAACAAAATGCAAACTAATTCATTATCTATATTTATATATATATATATATATATATATATATCCCAATATAAATTAGGATGCTATTGGATTTGTGACTTTAAATAATATCTCACATACTAATTTCAGAAGAGTAACCCTAGGAAAAAAGAGTGAATGAAAAAGAGGTAAACCCCACTCAGGTATTTTTTTTTTTCCTTATATGAGTGCAGAAGAATTAATGTACATCAGGAATGAATTAAAGTTCACTGTGTGCTCATTTACCCTAGAAGCTAATTTGCAGCCAGGTCCAGTTTTCATTTCTAACACTTATATTTCTTTGTCAGTTAGGTTTTTCCAAAAGTCAGGCATCACCTTGTGCTACTTATAGATCTTATAAATCAGTAGATTTATAGCTCCTATACAAATCATTTTTCCATTGTATCGAATACAACCATATGCAGGCTGCACGGTAATTATTTACTTGCACATCTCACTGACTTCAGCAGTAATTCATCTACATTTCTAAGCTACATTTCAGTCTGCCCCACTGCACACACATCTCAGGCCTGCTCTGAGTTGCTGCTTTTATCTCCCCTTGCATGAGTGCAGAGTTCCAGCTCACAGAACCAGGAAAACATTGTTATTGTTGGTTATCTCTGACTCCACTGGGAATACTGGTCTAGGTTGTAGTCTTATACTGTCACCTTAGGGTAGCAAGCAGAATTTGCTTCCTAAGATGTTTGCTCTTTTTATGTTACCCTAGGATTTTAAATTTTGCAATGCCCTTTACCTACTAATTACTGCAAAACTGGTATTTATGTGGCAGTAACCTTTTGCAAAGACTAGAAGTCATATGGAGATGTGTGGCATAAACCTCCCATAGTACATCCTCATATGAATGACAGTGACAAAATAAACAGAGTAAAGCCCAGCAAGAATCAGTGCACTGATCTTGCACTACAGGATTAAGCAAAATGATGTTGTGACAGTAAAAAGGCACATAAATATACTGTAGGCAGAGATTTTCATTATATATTCTGATACACCTCTTTTAAAATTCTTTCTTTTACAGAAACACAACAAATGCAAGCACAGCATTTATGATTCAGATTTTGCTGTTATGTCATCTTAAAGGCAGTTTGGTTTTTCTTCCACGTGGATAAGGTCCTTTTCCACTTCTATATTGTAAAATATAGTAAAAAAATTATATAGTAGAAACAGAGACCCAGCCTTGCACACACTGGCATGCTCCTATTACCAAACAAGACTTCTTACACCTTTATGCTTAGAATATTTCAATATGTTCCTCTTTTGACTGGGGGAAAAATAAATCTCTATTCTTGGTATATGTACTTTTCTTCCTAAAGTCCAAACTAAATTACTTTTGTCTTTTTCCCAGCTTGACTGGGATTTGTATGTATGCTTATATACATAGCTTACATTAATAACAGATTTCACTCATTAAAAGCCTATAATTTTATTATTTAGACACTTGAAAGAAATTAATTCATTATTTTCTCCATTTAATAAAAACAAAGCAAATTATAAATGCATACAATATAAAATATATTCTTTCACCCAGTATGTATTTAATGTGCACTTTTTCTAAAAGAAAAAAAAGAATCAAAAATAATTAAGAAACTTAGTGTTAAGGTACTATGTTCCAAAGTCACCAATATAAGAGTCAGGAAGGTGAAATATGGATTCTCAAGCAATAATCTAAACATTCAGCACAGGCAAAATGTTCATCCTGCTCTTTTTTAGGAGTTACTACTTGCAGACTAATGACTGAGACAAGGAATAAGGTATGTCCTTCATATAAAATACCTGCAGGTAAGTAATTATTATCTTTGGATAAAGACAATAAAGAGTTACAAAACCTCTGGAATAAATAAATAAATAAAGTCATTTGTAAACAGTATTTATGAAAGGAACTTGATTATCTGCCAGACATCCAGTCTATCAAACCTTGAAAATAACTTAGAACTTTCAAGCTCCTGGTTTCAAATAATGTATTTAAATGGGGAGGTGGGAGGTATATATTAGTTCATACAAAAATTTAATAAAAAAACAAAAGACAGCTGTGACAACCAAAAATGTATGTATTCCACAAAGCAAACAGAAAAATAAACAAGGCAGGAATGTGAAAGCAAACTGAAAAAATGTATTTGGGACCTAATTTGGAAGCAATTAATTCCTATTACTCTTTCCCTTAAAAGAAAGCAATGCATCCATCTCCATACATTACTGGCACTGCCTTGGCATGTGAATGTTGTTTTTTTGAAGATGTTAAATTATAATTACCAACACAAATACTTAATTTCCAGTCTGCATTTGCAGACTCAGTCTTTTTAACTCCAAAAATGTTTCTAAAGAGCCATTGAATATTTTCACTTTTGCATGTATTTGTTCCCATCCAACTAGCCAATGTTCCAACTTTCCATCTCTGTGAATGCTGTACTGTCTTTGAAAAATGATGGTTAGGCAAAATTTATGTTAAGATTTTCCCTTTATTGGTTACAAGGAAGCACCAGGACTTTTCTGGATGCTTTGCAGACCACAATACGGCCGCTGAGTGTCTCATGGAGCAGGTGCCTCTTTCACAGCTAGGAAAAGCTTTCCATCTGGAGACAAATAAAGGTTTTCCTTTTCCATTTTCCTCTTGCTTCATGACAATTATGCCACCAGTTTATGCATACTGAAGAAGGTGGGGATTGGAGTGCAATAAAAGCTAAAAACTTGAAGACCAATATCAGCCACTCCAGCTGAAAACTGGTAGGTGCAATGTTCTGCCATTGCCCTCAAGTACACAAATCATATTTCTCTCTGTTACAACCTCCGTCCCTTCAACCACAAGAAACACACTGGTCAAATAAATGTCTTTAATATAGTTGCCAGTCAAAATATATCAGGCATGAAACAATGAGGGTATATTAACGTTGTTCTAAAATTTCTTTCCAAGAAGCTCACTTGCCTGAAGCTTACTGCTGAGAAGACTTGTCATTAAATCATGTCATAGAATCATTTAGATTGGAAAAGACCTCTACCATCATTGAGTCAACTGTTAACCCAGCTCTGCCCAGTCCACCCCTAAGCTGTGTCCCTAAGCCACATACATGGCTTTTAAATATCTCCAGGGCTGGTGATTCCACTACTTCTCTGTGCAGCTTGTTTTTTTCACCAAAAGTGCTTGACTGCACTTTTGGTGAAAAAAAAATAAAATAATAATACCCAATCTAAACCTCATCTAGCAGAATTTGAGGCCATTTTCTCATGTCCTATTGCTTATTCCATGGGAGATGAGACTGACCCCGAGCTGACTGCAGTCTTTCAGGTGGTTGTAGAGAGTGATACTGTCCCTTCCAAGTCTCCTTTTCTCCACAGCTCCCTCCTTGGTTGTCATCACACCTGTGCTCCAGCCCCTTCACTAGCTCTTTCCCTTCCCTGGACATGCTTGAGCACCTCAATGTCTTTCTTATTGTGAGGGACCCCAAACTAAACATAGGATTTGAGGTGTGGCCTCACCAGTGCAAAGTTTGGGGGGATGATCCTGCTGGTCTAATTCAAATCTGCCCCATCAATTTGGAGGGTACAGAAATAAGTGGCTGGGATTCTTTTGTTCCACCGCACAGGCTCTGTTTGACCATAGTCTTATTCATAAAAGGCTGTCTCTCTTCAGCAATGTTTACTGTAGATTACATCTGGTATTTAAAACTACAGGTACTTTTTTTCTTTCCACACCACCACCATCACTCCCTCTCCATCCCAGGAGCCTGAAGTGATTGGGAAAGTTTTGTTAGACACAGGGGAGAAGAAGCCACGGGAAACGAGCAGTCCAGGCCTAATGCCTTCTGAAATTCGTGTGTAACTGTAAAGTCAGTGTGGTGATAACAAGGATAACAAAACCTTGCTCTCCGGTGTGTTCCTGAGGTGATAAATAACGCATAAAAGATTCCCCTTAACTCAAGAAAGGGACAAATTCTCAGGAGAGCAGTACGCGTTTATCAACCCCAGCCACCAGCCCTGCCCGGGCCCGGGCCTGGGCCGGCCCAGCTCCGCCGCCCGGGCCCCGCCCCGCCGCAGGGGCAGCCGGGCCCCGGGTGAGCGGAGCCGGGCCCGAGCCGGGACTGCGGCTGGGGGCTGCCCGTGTATCGGCCCGTGTATCGGCCGGGACCGCGGCTGGGGGCTGCCCGTGTATCGGCCCGTGTATCGGCCGGGACCGCGGCTGGGGGCTGCCCGTGTATCGGCCCGTGTATCGGCCGGGACCGCGGCTGGGGGCTGCCCGTGTATCGGCCGGGACCGCGGCTGGGGGCTGCCCGTGTATCGGCCGGGACCGCGGCTGGGGGCTGCCCGTGTATCGGCCGGCCCCACCCGTGAGAGAGCGGGTATCGCACGCTGGAAGCCTGTCTGTCTGCAGCCGCTACCTGCGCAAATTGTCTGTCTCGGCGTCTGCGCTCATTTCGCTCAGTAAGGAGATGGAAGGCTGGGAACGGGAGCGCGGGCTGGCTGAGGGCTGGCTCCTGAGCAGGGACCCTTCAGGCAGTGTCTCCACTGACCCTTCACACACAGTGCTGTGCAGCCGGGAAGGAATGTGGGTACACAGGGATTTCTGCTTTTACGGTGCATATTTGCGGCTTTGCTTGTAAGGTAACAGCATCAGACAAGTGTTTTCCTGCAGACGCTGACACGCTGGAATACAAGGTGATGTAATTTAGCCTTGCAACCAAAGACACTAGATGTGCTGTTATTTATGCAAGGATGATATTAGGGGTGATTTCAGCTAGAAAACAAACTTTCTAACACAATTTGAAGCACTACAAAGCGGGTATTCTTATTCTTTATTCTTAGTGTGCTGAACACACTCAGAGGATATCTCCCTAATCAGGTATGTCATGGAACTTTACAAGAAGTTATTCATTCCATCATGACCACAGGTATTCATTTCAATGTATTGTCTAACTAATACACAAGCACCACTTTTCCTAGAACTAATTTATGTGCATCCACCTCTATCTGGGTTTCCTTTTGTGGTTCTATGGGGTTGACTAAGGGGTCTATGGTGGTCATACCCACTGAGTGACCCCAGTGTTGCAGATGACACCACCTTGAGCTTCTTGCTTCTTGTTAGATGGCTTTGCCACAAAAGCCATTATGTTCCTCATTATCTACTGGTTCCAGCTCTGTTTAACATCCTTTGGGTCTACATTTACATTCTTGTATCTATTTTGCTGGTTAGTCTTTAAGCTGTATTTAGCAGCTTCAGGGGGAGCTGAAAATGTCTGTTGCCTGTCAATCTGTCAAGTTTTTGTGCCCTTTTCTTGAGAATATGTCTCTTTCAGGCAAGTCTCAATGCTTCGTTTTCCAGGACAAAGTGTTACAACTGTAACATTGAATCATAATACAGGCAGGTACACACACCACAGTGATTACAGTGGCTGCCATAAATGCATTTTGTAGCAGTCTCCAATTTGGAAGCCATGAAGTAAACCACCAGTCCCACCAAGAAAAATTTTCCTCTTTGTGCCACTCTTCTACTGCTCTTTCTATTGTGGTGATTCCTGACTATTGGACTTCAAACCCATCATTGATGTAAGTACAGCAGTCCTGTCCTTTAATAACACACGTTCCTCCTTGGCTAGCAAGCAGATAATCTCAGGCCATGCAGTTCTGTAGAGCCACCATTCATGTTTGTTGGAGCACATACAGTGTGCTATTTAATACTTAAATAGTATCATTTGCCACTTCTAATAATGTATTTAACTTGTTTATATAAACTCAGAGGACAAGGTAGTGCACACTGGGCATAGCATGAACCATAATATTTTGCTTTCTGAAATCAAAGGGGTGTGTTGCAGATCATCCTGCATTCCCTGGATGGAAAATGTTCTCTTGGCCACAACTTATTGCAGATTTTGCCAGGCATTAACAGGAGGCATTAATATTGCTTGGAAACAGGAACCAAACCATCCTTTAGGAAGCCATTTATAGGCATTGTTTCTGCATACCAACAGATGCTAGTTCCCAGTACCAAACATCTGATTTCCTATTTTCCACTATTGCACTGCTGGTGGAGTTAGGACTTCTATATCTGATTCTTTCATGTCCTCACTGCCATTACACCAAGGACAGCCAGAGAGACTGAATGTCGTGTCTTGCATGGTGCAGCTGAGAAAGAGAGGACTATATGCCTGACAATCACCTGGCACATAGGTCACACCTAGGAAGCTTGAGCACTGTAGAACAGGTAGTGACAAATTTCGTTGTTGTGAAATGCTTTATCGAAGTAGACCAGTGAAGACATGCTGGGTGGCATGTGTATAGAACTTAACCCAGAATACTCTTACCACTCCACTCATGCAAATCAGAGAAAATCCTTATGAAAGGAGAAGCTTCTGGTCTGGTGCTGTGTGTCTGGGACAAAACCTAGACTGGCAGGTCTATTACATTTGTGTATCTAAGTAGAAAAACATCTAGAAATCATTTTATAGCAATTATTTTTAGTCACTCTGAAATGAGTTTTCATTTTAATAGTGACACTATAATATGAGTAACTCAAGGAAAATAACAGCCTTTTTATTGTTACAGGATTTCTCTTGGCAGGTGAGTAACCCAAAGAATTGCTTTACAGTGAAGACAGAAACAGAAGTCTAATGCAAACATTACAGTGTATTTAAATAGTAAATGCTTAACTCTACCACAAGGGAGATCTTTTTGCTATAATAATCTTCACGATTCCTCTTGAAGCTGAAGAATACCAAAGCTTGAGTGCCCAATTCTCTCCTAATTAACAGTGGTGGTAGGCAGTTACAAGTTGACTTCAATAAGTAGACATAAATGAAAGAGCTGAATATGTTTGGGGCAGTGCACCAAGTAGATTCACGAATTTTAAAAACCACATATAATGTTTTTTATTAACATTAAAAGCATCTAGTGGAATCATTTCCTCTCCTGAAGATATCAAATGCTTCTGTTGCAGCCTGTGAAGGAGATCCTGCTCTCTTTCTGTAGGATGCAGTGGCTCTTTCAGATTCTGGATCTTAGGACTAAAAATGTTTCTAGAGGGTACTGTATGATTAACTATAGGTTTGTCTGATGACACCAAAAACTACAGCCTTGTGGAACAGCAGCATCACTGACAGCAGTCCAGGCTTTTTCTGTGTCACAGTAAAGTCCAGGGCTGGCACTGTTTGTGATTGTCCCAGAAGGGTGTCAGTAAATAAAAGCATCAGTGAATCACAGAATTAATGCCATGAAAAGTAGTCTTGCTGAAGTATAAATAACACAGTGTAGCAGCCATGTTGGTGCTAGTCACTGAGGCTCTTTTTGTACTCAAGAGGAAAAGGAGTTTGGTTTGTCTCCTCCTAAAGTAGGTTTCTGTTGTGACAATGTGTCAGGGGCAGGACAGCAACAAACACAAACAAAAGTCACGCACAGCAGCTGGCCAGCTGACTTTATTGAGACTTCTCCTCCTTATATAGATCAGAAAGCACGTGTGGTTAATCCTTGTTGGTCGAGCTAGTCACCTCCCAGCCCAAGCAGCCCATAGCAGGCAGAATCCCCAGCAGCCTGGGCCTGCTCTCCAACAGGCCTTTCTGGTCCACTTACATAAGCAAGGCAATTATGTAATCAACCACATTTCAGTTATAAAGTTGGGATTATTTATACCTGTGAGGCCTCCAGGCCAGCTGTAGGCCACCACAGGTTTCTGAAAGAGTTGGCTGATCTGTGATCCAAATATGCCTGTTATTTAGGAGTATTGGGGCTGATCTTAACTGATGTTTGGGTGTAAGTCATGATGGTACATGTCTGAAGTTAGGTGAGTTGAGCACAGCTGTAAAAGCCTCTCACATCCAAGCAAAGGTGAAAATTTCTTTGGCTTACAGCCTTTCCTATGGTAACTTAAGTTACATTTATCTCACCTCAGTGGCTCAGAAGGTTTCAGAAGGTTTATTATTTATTTATTTATTTATTATTTTTTTAAAATCTGGAAGCTGTGCCTGTGAGGATTGGTTGTGTCTGTTTCTTTTAGGTTAGCCTGTTGTTCCAAAAGGCGTTTACAAAACCTGCTGTCATGGATTTAGAAAAGATTCTGCTTGTGTTGCATTCCACTGTAGGGAGCTGTGAGGAAATCTTCTTAAACAGATGGTCTAGGATGAAGTTAATGCAAGTGAGACAACTTGTATCTGAAAACTATTTATTGATAAAAAAAAAAAATAGTATCCCTACTAAAGAGGACTAAGGAAGACAGAAAAGGAGAAAGGAAAGTGGAAAAGGATGGGTAGGGAGAGAGAGAGAGAAGGGAGACAGACAGAAAAAGAGGGCGTTACCACCAGAGGGTCAGGGAGTGCTGTCGACACCCGGGCAGCAGAGGCTGTGTGTGTGTGTGTGTGTGTGCACTGTGGTCAGGGACACGGCTCTCAGAGAGGCTCCACAGGCACAGCTCCCACAGCAACCCGACACCAGGTGAGTGGGAATGGGACAGGAGGGGCAGAACCCCAGACAGGATGGCAGCGAGGATCACAGCAACGGGCTGGAGTGATGCCCAAAAGATAGGCTGGAAATAAATCCCCACAGACCGATGTCTGTAGGGCAGTTATTTGTTTATTGCAGTGCTGGTGGTGAGGGGGATATCTCCACCTAATTCACCCACCTTTGTCAAGTGCTCTGGTATGTTTATACAGTAAGTATTGCTTAGTGTTACTGTGTCCCTGTAACATCGTCATATACATGCAGGAGCTAATTTACATCATATGATCTCATGGTTATTAGATAGTTCTTTTGCACTGCACTTGTCCCTCCCCAATTCAGGGGTTGTCAGGGGTCTTTGGTGAAGGCTTCCAAGGTCGTCTTCACATCTGAACTTTTCAACTTTTTGTTCAGAGCATGCACAGTTACGGTGTTCCTTGGTCTGTCTGGTCCTAACTGGTCTGAATTCTTTGTTTTGTGGGTAATTTGCTTTACATTTGCCAATTTTTCATTAGTACTATACTTACCTATCTCTAAAGCTGTCCACCTGGTGAGTTTTTTTCTTCTTTTTTTTCTATTCAGCATTAAGCAACTAGTTAACCATATACTAGCCATTACATTGTATAGAAAGTTACTTATATCAAGTTGTAGAAGTATAAAAGTTATGATTCAGGTTATATAGGATAAAAAGCTATGATTCAGATTATATTTATATCAGGTAATATTGATATAACTCAAGCTATATAGGCACCTTATAACTTTGACCTAAGTTATATAGGATCAGGAGGCAGGCAGGGTTGGACACAGGAGGCTCAGGCAGGAATGCAGGGACAAAGCAGGCAGGGCATCTGTCAAGGACACAGGGAGGCAGGACAGGCAGGTGCTGGGCAAAGAGGTAGGGCAGGACACAGGCTACACACGAGGCTCACAGGTCAGCCAGTGTCCTGCCAAGCTCCCAGCAAGAGAAAAAGTGCATACATGAGGGCCAGCAAGGGCAGTAGAGCCAAAAGGCAGGCTGGAACTGGGGCAAAAGGGACAAAAAACAGTCTAGGGCCAGGCAAGAAGCAGATTTCAGAAGGCTGGAGCCAAAGCAAAACCACAAGATTCAAAAAGCCCCAACTCAAAAAAGCTCCAAAAAGCTAAGACTCAAAAAGCCAAAAAAAAACAACTGTAGAGCTTCTGATGCAGTTACTTCTGTGCCCCCTGGCTCCTTCCAAAGTCCACATGCTGACAGGACCAAGAGTTTGGGGGTCATGTATTAGCCAAGTGCAACATTCCACAGCAGTCCATTGGTGGAGACCTTTTGCCATCTGATTGCTCTGGAGGGTGCAGTGCTGTTGGTGTTGCCCTGCTGATGGCCTGTCCCATGTGAGCCAGGAAATGGTTGCCATGCAAAGTCTCCTCAAAAATGAAGTTTTCTTCCATCTTCTCTTAATTGCCTCCTGCAAGTAGCACATGTGCTCCCCCTCCTCCACATGCCTCTGACAATCAGTGTTGAGACAAATCAAAATGAAATTGGCTTTTCACAGCTTGGCATGCATTTTGTGTGACCAAGTTACCTATTACCAGATGAACAAATACCAGTTAGGTGACATTTGTGGTGGAAAGACAATAAACTCACCTCAGTTTCTTGCTGTAAAAAATGTGGTTTTCTATTACTGGTAATGTATTTGGAGTCTCTTAGAAGCAAGTTTAGATTTCTTAATTGGATGAAAAAATAGGAGATGTCTAGAAGCCCTTTAAATCAAACAAGCTTCACATAGGTCTTCAGATTTAGTGATGAATCTTCCCTTTGAGACATTCAGAAAGTAAAGGCTTAATATGTTTTCCAGTCCCTTGTTTTGACATTTTGAAGACAAATATTTATATAATGTCCATATACAAAATCCAGGTAGTTATAACCACCATGCTAAAGTTAAAGAAGAGCCTTTGCTTAGGTTAAACACTAAGCATGTGAATAATACTAAAGTTATTTGGAAATCCACTTACATAAGACGAGAAATTTGTGTGCAGAACCAGTGTGTGGACGACTGGATAAATGAATGTATGAAATACATTATGGAGAAACTTTGAAATGAAATACATAGGTGTTTAATAGACCCCAGACCTTTGGATTTCTCCTGCTTCCCCCATTTAGTAAGCTGGAGGAGCTTACTGATGGCTTTAAACTTCTAAACCAAATTCTGGTTCTCATGGTCTTAAGCAGATACCTGCAGGAGTTTCTACTATATTTAGTGTACAGAGAAAAGCATCCCTATGCTCAAAGGAACTGGGTGGTTGGTTCTGGGAAGAGTGCTTTGTTCTAGAATTCCTTATACATGGAAAGATAAGTGGAATAATTTGATCCGACCATTTCTGTTGCTCAGGTGCTTAAATTCATGTGGATGTGAGTACCATGCTTTGTGCTGGACAATTCAGCATTTTTCAGGTGTCAGGCAAGGTGAACTGCTAATTTTGAGAAGAGAACTATCCTGAAACGAGTACTGATGTAGCAAAAGTTTATGGTTGAAATGGTCTTTTCTTTCTTTTTTTTTTTAAAACCCTAAGGCACAACACAGCTTTTCAGCCATACATAATCAAACTTTGTCCAAGAAATCTCAGAAGGACACTGCAGCCAGTCTTGCAATATAAATATTTTTACAGTTCAAGGGAAAATTGCAGTATGGTGGAAATACAAATATATGTATATTGACATAGGTATATTTATGTACACATTAGTATAAAAGAAAATATTTTCAATCTGGATATAAACACAGTTTTGGATAAAAGAGGTTTAAGTCTGTATGCACAAAACTAGCTGTACTGCATTGCAAGTGAGGATTAGTATTTACTGGTCCAGTGGGACTACCATCCATAAACTATCCAAGAAAGAGAAAACCCCAGTATTCTGCTTTTCTGTACTCAATCAGATGAATTAAAAACAAATGGAGACCCAAGAGTCCTGGGTAACCTAGTTCTAAACTGCAGCAAAGGAAAAATACTGAAAAACCGTCTGATAACTCCAGTAGGCCTTTGTGAGTCAAAATACTGAAGCCCAGGACATTTTATTTTTTTTTGTGCACAAAGACAGCTGGCAAGACTTTGGTCCTGGTAACATCAATACTTTGCCCTGTGATCTTAAGAAAAAAAAAATAAATCAATATGCAATGTTTGACATCGATAAAATCTATTAAAATATATATGTAATGCCTTATACATTCAGGGAGCCTCCCCTGAATTTTTCTGAATAAGAGAAACATTAGACCAGAACTTTTCTAATTCTAGGATCTGGATACACCATCATTCTGCAGTAAACTATGCAGCTGGCTCTAAATAAAAAACTGTATCTCTAGAAAGTGGTCTGGCTGTGAGAAGAGAGAGGAACTCTCACAGAACTCTCTTGCTGTTGCTACAGTCATGTTTAAAAAGCTTTTCCTTGCAGGGAGATGGATTCTGTGTTTTCTATTCCATAGTATCCACAGCAGAGATTATGATGTATGTACTTTTCTTGCTTTAGGTTTTGAACATGTATAACAGTAGCTCAGGCTTTTGGTTTGTGGAATTCATTTTGAGGTGTCTTCTTGTGAGAGACTGAAGCATTATGGCTAAGGGCTTAAACATTGTTATGAAGGATTTCTTGCCCTTTATGTCCAAACTGTATAAAGAAATTGTGACCATCAAAGCCCACCCCTTCCTGAATATTCCTCCTGACTGGAACTTTGGACTGAGTTAAGCCACCTAAAGGAACAATGAGAAAAAATACCAGTGACACTATTTACCAGCTGGCACCAGTTACCTCAGGTCTAGGGTGAAGTAAACAAGGATGAGGAAGAAGAAAGGATCCACAAGAAAGCACTTCCAGCATCTGTCCTGAAAATCCACTCGGGGTTCAGGGTGGGGGAGGTCAGAGCTCACAGACTCATTTGCTCTGGCCAGGTTTGCACAAGCTCTTAGTCCAACCAAGAGGAGAGGAGGTTTTAAGGTGGTTGCATAATCTCTGGTCAGAGGAGGTAGCAAGAAAAGACAGCCAAGATGATGGATCAAATTGAAAGGATTTTTGAATAGATGTGTCTGAGTACACTCTCTGTAAGCAACATTTAATGAATATTCCTGAAGTCTAGCTAGTTGGAAGAGAAGGAGGAATCACTATAACTCTGCCCTTTTGCTGTACAGACTTCTTCAGTAATAAGCTGCTCTTTGTGGTGTTTTAGGAGCTCCATGACAGCATTCCCTCTGACGATTTCAATATAGAGCCCAAAAGGTGGAGGTCGGTGGCTCACGCTCTGCTGAGGACCGGGGTCCCTGGAGGCCGGGCGTGTTGCCTGGGTGGGAGCCACTCACTGGGAGCACTCAGCCTTGCAGTGCTCCACACCACCCAGCAGCTCAGCATGGGCCTGGGGATCCTGAAGGTGGAAGCTTTGGACGAGGGCCATTTGGTGTGCGTGAAGTGGGAGGATGGAAGTGAGAGCAGCTACCCCTGCGTCTGGCTGAGGGACAACTGCCAGTGTCCCCAGTGCTTCCTGCCCTCCGCCGGAGCACGCCGGCTGCTCTTCGAGGACCTGGATGTCAACATCGTGCTGAAGAAGGTTGCTCTGGCAGATCCAAGGAAGGTATTTCATGCAAGCCATCATTCACCTTCTCATGAAATGTGTCTAACAATGCTTATTAGTCTAAATTCGAGGCAATTCCAAGTTATATTCTAACCACAGTTTGCTTATTTGCAAGCCTTACCAGGTGTTTGCAAAGCTTTTAGGAAGAATCCCAGTCTGGGGAGCTCAGATCTTTCCACCTTCATACAAAACTTCACTTTATAGATGTTATGCAGAGGCTGCATAAACCCAGGCTTCAGTTTTTATAATATAATAAAGCATTTTAAAATTCTACCATATGCTTCTTCATCACTAGTTGTTGAAAATACAGACATTTCTTGCAAATTTAATTGCACTTTTTCTTCTCTTTAGTCTTTAAGTAAATGGCTTGAAAATCTGAAAAACAAATTGTAAAACAATGGTGACCTTAATCCATAACAAAAATACCTACTTATTAGCAAATTTGCAATGTAAAATAACCTTCATCTTAGAGTGAACTCTCAAACCAAACTTGAATCCAATAATCAGAATTGGACTAATGTCTGTATCCCTGTCTTCTTATCTGCATTAACATTTCTTCCTGGAAAACAGAAGGTTATTGAGCAAGAGAGGATAGGACCTGCCCTCTTTAGGAATTTCAGTCTTTCCTGATACATAAAAACGGAATATATTATTTAGATTTTTTTAATGTTTTATTAAAAGCAGTACATGGCTTCTTTGGCAAACTGATTTCTTTCATTGTATACTTAAAGATGTTTTGAACAAATATGCATCAATCCACCCTGGGTCAGATGGGGCAGCCTTGCTGCAGGGGCAGTTTGTAGAGGCTGACTCGTGTGTTAATGTCTCAGTCACAGGGTAAGGGTCTCTGGTGAGGAATTCTGGGCTCCTAAGTTGATTGTAGACAAAATTAATGCAATTTAAATTTATTATTTGATTAGGCAAATTAAGAATTGTCTGCTTCCACTTATATTCAGAAACTAATGAAAGCACAGCACTAATGCTAAAATGATAGTGATAGTGTTTTACCATCATGTGAATGAGCAGTCATGTGAATTGGGAATTGATACCTACTCATCCACCTTAAAAATCCAGCTGAGGGTCTGTGCTGGACTGAGCTCTTTCAGTTCATGACAAGCAAAGCCATATGCTTTCTTTCCATGTTTTTTTCAGGAACTGAAAAACCCAACACTTCTTAAAAATTTATTTGATAGAGGGAAGGCTTCAAAAGTAGGGGACAGATTTCTCTCCTAACACAAAGTCCTTGTCTGTCTTGTTTGGTTTTTTTTTCTCATGACCTGTCAGTGTTTTGCAAGATATTTTCACTCTTCTGAGCTGGGGTGAAGTGCTCTCCCCAGTCATTTGCACCAGTTTTTACAATTCCCTTCTTTCTATTAAGTGCAGCTCCCACAGAGGAAACAGTCCACACAAGCCAGTAAATTAGGTCATGGGTTGAAATGAAAATGAACATTTATGAAAAGTGTCAGAATTTGAATGGTGTTCAGGTTTTCATTACTTGTTTGCTATTATGCTTTAGGTAAAGTTTAACTCTGATATTACTGATCTAAGTATTACAATATCTGCAGTTTCTAAGGGGTTTTGTTGTTCTAGATGATATTTTCCAAATTTTTTTTTTTTCTAAACTCACCTTTTCCTTTGTGTTGAAAGATCTCTATTACGTGGCCTGACGAACACACAAGTGAATATGAAGCTGAGTGGTTGAAAAAACGATGTTTCTCTGAAGAAGCCAGAGCTGTAATGCGGGCAGATTTATTTTTACCAGGTAGGAATGAAATCCTTGTCTGCCATGCTTGTGTTAAATGTGAGGGGTTTGACACTGACAGCCCTGGTTGGAGATGCCTGTGTGAGGACCAGGTCTACTGTTGTGGTTTAAAACCAATAACTAAGAAAATTACTTATTTCTTGCTGTGAGATATGGATTAGAATAAGGGCAAAACAGGCATAAAACTTAAAAGGAATAAAGAAAGTTTATTGACAAACAACAAGAATAAGAACACC
This sequence comes from Parus major, assembly GCF_001522545.3. Taxonomy (NCBI): domain Eukaryota; kingdom Metazoa; phylum Chordata; class Aves; order Passeriformes; family Paridae; genus Parus; species Parus major. Next base: position 3,138,214 of record NC_031774.1, on the reverse strand, counting down.
AGAATAAACTTCTAGAAAAACCTTTTCATCCCTTATCTATTTACTATTCTCTCGTTCACATGACAACAGAGACAAAAACTTTGGAACTTTGGTGGTTAAAACAGTCCCAGTTCTTGCTACAGTCTTTTCACCTGTCTTTGTAGGGAAACAGAAGTTTCTTCCTGTTAATTTATGGAGTTTCTCACACGAAAACTATTTTTTGTTATAGTTTTCCATTGCTCTGATATCAGCTGCTCAGAGCTGCTGTTATCAGAGCCCACCCCTCCCATTTTCACATCACTCTGAGATGTGTATGGGTCATGATTCGAGGGATAGCATTTTTAAGGATGAGTATTCAAAGGTAAAAAAAAAGTCTTCTTCATCTGTTTCTGTGAGCTTCACTAGACAACAGTTTTCTCATTGCCTTTCAAGGCTTCAAATCTCCCAGCACTTCACTATACCATAATTACTCAAGTTTACACTTTGAATACTTTATTCCTCCCTGCATACTTATCATGAATTAAAGGAGTTTTTTCCAGGACTTCATTGTCCATCTCCATAGTTTAGCAGAAAGACATTTCAGCTAAATTAAAGCATCTTCTTAATTCTCTACTTTTCTTGAAGTTTCTTTTCTTTCTTGTCACTGGTAGTTTATAAAGTCTCTTTTCATGTTGATCATTCTCCTTTTCTCTCTCTGGATAAAAAAGTTAATCCGCAAGTCTCATCTGGGTAATGAAAGAGTTAAAATCTTGCCCAGGCTGTTGTAGGTAGTTCTGTAGCTTCGGCTGGTGCAGGAACTGGAGCCGTCTGTGATGGAGAGTTCCTCATGGCTGCTCTGGAGAGTGTGGTCACCGTCTCTGCTTGCTGCAGGCTCAGAGCCCCTCTCCTTCTTCACTCGGCAGTTTCTGGTGAATTCTATCACGGCAAAACCTGCAGCCAAGCCAGGAACCGGCCCGGCCCAGACAGGGCTCGGGACAAGCCCCCCGCAGGCCCCATCTCCCAGCCGGGAGATGCAGCAGGCCCAGCCCGGCCCCCGCCCGGCCGCATGGCCGGGCAGAGAGCGAGAGGCCGGAACTCTGCTACCTTTCACCGCCAGGAAACAAAGAGAACTCAGAGAGCTCTGGTTTTACACTTTAAGGTAGGGTTCACAAGTTGATCCCACTTTTCAATGGCCTAAACTGCTGTCAATTCTTGGAAATGACTGATAATTGGTCAGGAGGAAGAACCCCCATCAGCCATCAGCACTTCTAACTTCCCCTCTTTCCTCAGCTTTGCTTTAAAGGTAAAGCTACCCCATGACATCTACCCAGCTGAAGCAGTGGCAACAGTCCTTGGTGCCCAGGGCCAGGCTGTTACATGCATGACAGGGACTCGAGGTTATCTTTTCCCTCTTCTACCTTCTATATCTGAGAGAAGTACAATTAATTTGGCTGCATTTACTTTTCTAAAAACTGTGAAAGTCTCACAGTAAGCCATGCTCTGTGGCTCAGCAGTGGTCTGTGACTATGCAACTGTGTAAGTGCTGTTTAAACCATTTAAATTTTTCTAAAAAGAAAGATTATTTGGAATTGCAAGGGAGTTACAACTGGAATATTTTTTCCCCTTTTCATGGTTTTCTTGTTAAAAAGTAACTGTGTAGCATAGCAGTTTGTAGTGCTGAAGTTCAGGTTGTGTTTGCTTTGCTTCCCATGCATGTTTTACTGGTAGACTGTCTTTTGATCACAAAGTACAAAAGTACAACTGTCTTTGTAACATTTACCCTGCACAAATCACTTACCCTTTTAAGTGGATAATTATAAACCCACTAGGTTTGGCCTGAAGCATATCATCATTACTTTGGCAGCCTTTCAGACTGAGCATGAAAGTGTGAAAGCTTGCAAGATGCCTGTGATTGCTTTTGACAGTGTTCCTGTGAGATCTGCTGTTGCAGAAAGCTGTGCATCTGTATTCAGTGTTGAGAAAGTATCTGTTAAAATAGGACATTACTGCTTTAAAACTTGAATGATGATAAATATTTCCATTAATTTCAGTGGATGCTATAACAGACTCTTCATAGTTCCAAATAAAACTATTTTCCCCTGGTAATACAAAAGTTTGTATCTACTTCAATTTTGGCAAAAGTAAACACTTGTGTTTACTATTAAAAAGGGTTTGGCATGCTTCCAGAGTAAATATGGTGAAGATACAAACCTCATTCAGGAAAATTAGACTTGATTTTTTATTTGTGAAAATGAATATGCTGTGAAAGCTAGCAGGATGTTTTGTAGCCTTCAAAGGGATCAACATAAATTGAACACTGCTTTAATTAATACCCAGACAAAATAATCTAGATCTCATGTTGTGTTCATTGGCAAAGATATTAATTACTGAGAGTTCAATATTTCAGATTTACGCTATTTTTTTCACCTATTGTGAAGACTTAACTGGCTGTGATTTGCCTTCACATGCATGCATTTGCACACTCTTTACTCTTGGAATCTAAATCCAGTGCATACTTTGGAAGCCAGTTCTCTGCTCTTCCACTGCTATTCTCCATCCAGGAGCCATCCAGGTAAAAATATACATCAAAGATCTGTTTCATTCTAAGAGCAATGCTTTTTCAAATTCTGTCCAGAGGGACCTGGAGCAAAGCATGGCTGCAGAAGAAGATGCAGCAGCTCCAGGAGAAAGGGAATTGGTCCCAATCTCTGCTCCACACAGTCCAAGCTGCTCCCCCAGCCTGTTATCCAGCACAGTGCAATCCCTAGCCCTCAGCAAGCAGCTGGAGGAGGAGGACGAGGCAGAGAGGGGGTGGGTCTGGGCTAAGCAAGAGGGTGAGGAGGCAGTATTGGCTGCTGAGGTTAAGCTTTCCTGGTGTAAAGATGAGAAAGTGCCAGAGCTGCTCCAAGAAGACAGCGGTAGCTACGAGGACATGTCCCTGGGGGAAGCCTGTAGTGAGCAAGACCTGTCCCAAGTGGAAGCCAGTAGAAATCATGAGCTCTCTGACTGGGATGATTTCAATGAGAAAGAGCTGTCCATAGGAGAAGCCCAGAGCGTCAATGAATTTTCTGACTGGGAAGAATGTCAGGAGCAAGGGCTTTCCCTCCGTGAAGTTGTTAGGTCCCCAGCACACTCTGAGTGGGAAGAATACAGAGAGCAAGAGCTGTCACAGGAAGGATTTGGTTGTTACCTGGAAGAGTCAGACTGGGAGGAGTCCCTTGAAGAAGAGTTTTCCAAAGAGGAAGACTTCAGCAGCCAGAAGATGCCCAAAGAGTACGGTAATCGACCCTCCACACAGTCGGGCTGGGAAGATTACCGTGTGAAAGATCTCAAGCAGGACAACGGGCAAATTATGAGCGTGCACAGCATCGAGGTCAAGTCCCTGCTGCCCCAGGACGACGAGTGGGATGGAGTGAGCCTCCTGGAGCTCCCTGAAGAAGCCAGCACGCAGACACTGGGAGGCTTTGCAGGAGAAGAGCTGCCAGTGGCCACGCCTCGGGAGGCCTGGGGTGAGTGCCAGCCGGGCCCCTGCGAGAAACGTCCCTCACGCATGAGGCGGGCACTGCAGGCGCTGTACAGACTGTACTGCTGGCCCTGCCTGGCACCACAGCTGGAGGATTAGTGCCTGCTGCAGGGACAGCACAGGCCCCGCAGATGGCAGCTGGCCTGCAGCCCACCCACCGTCGTGAGGCTTTGAGACTTCAATAACAATCAGATGAAGACGAAGAAATGGCAGTAGTAAAAAAGAAATAAGAATAAAAATTGGAAGAAGAAGAAGAAGACAATAAAGAAGAAGAAATAGTAGTAGCAGTAAGAAAAACTAAGAAAAATAAGAAGATTAAGAAGAGTTAGATGAGTAAGATGAATAAGAATTGGAAGAAATTGTTTTAGTAGTTCATATTAAGTCTAGGAATAAGAAGAATAAGAAGGATAAGAAAGATAAGATAAATAAGAAGAGTAAGTAGAAGACATTGTAGTACTAGGAAATAATAAGAATTATAAGTCAAGGAATATAAGGATAAGAAAGATATAAAGAAAAAAGAGAATAAGAAGAATAAGACAAATTAGAAGAATAAGAAGAGTAAGAAGAATAAGAAGAATTAGAAGAGTAAGAAGAATTAGAAGAGTAAGAAGTGTAAGAAGAAGAAACTGTAGTAGTAGTAAATAGTAATAAGAAGTCTAGGAATAATAATAAGAAGAAGATTAAATAGTAGGATAGTGAATAAATAAAATAATTATAATGCTAATAATATTACTAGTAATATCAAGTTAATATACACATCCACACATCATCTAGAATCATGGAATGGTTTGGCTTAGGAAGGGCTTTAAAGGTCGTCTAGTTCTTTTCCTGATAACCTCCTGCTGTCTTGCTCTCTCTGTTTCTCTCCATCACATTTCTTTGCAGCTGTCCTGTGGGAACCTAATCAGCTGGGATAGGTCATCCCTTGGACTGGGTTGCTGACATGGAGGGAGTAAAGCTGGGGCCTTGGAAGGCGGGGTGCTGGGGGGATGCTAATGGGGTCATCCCAAAATAGGCAGGAGTTTAGACTTTTAAGGTGAAAACCCCTGTGCTGCAGTCACAATCAGACATGTGCCCCCAGGGAACCCCGTCTGTTGTTAAGTTCACCACATCCCCTGGTCTTTGGATGCAGCCCCCCAGACCATACAGTCCCTGTGGGAATTCAGATATATCTTTGGGCACTCCATGGTAGCCATGCCGATTCATTCCCCCATGCTCGAGCAGGCGATAGCACACGAGAGGTCTCAGAAGCACACTGCCACACTGTCCCACAGGGCAGAGGGCATCACTATCAGGTATCACAAGAAGCAGCAAGGGCTTTGACCACTCACTCAGGGAAAAAGTGTTTCTGATCTTTAATCAGAACTTCCCCTGGTGGAAACTAAGATGAGCCAGGTTTGCCTGGAGATGCAGGAACTTGGCCAGCAGACACAGGAAGAGAGGGAGCTGGAGCAAAGCATGGCAGCAGAAGAAGATGCAGCAGCTCCAGGAGAAAGGGAATTGGTCTCGATCTCATCCCTTGCTTCCAGCCCAAGCTGCAGCCAGGCTCAGCTGGACTCATCCCAGCACAGAATGTGTCCAGCTCCACAAAAGTTTGAATCAGAATGTTAACAGCATCAATGGTGCTTTCAGTTTCTCTGCTAGGTCCCGAGAGATGATAATTTTAGGAGGATGAAGTTAAAAGTGGTTTTTTACTTTAAAAGTTTGGTCATTTGAATTTATCCTGCAGTCATATCTAATGAGAGCTTAATGACATGAGTTAGGCTGACACATGCATAACTCACAATACAGCAAAAATACAATTGGCTTTCAACATTAAAATATGTGCTGTAGAGAAAATAATTTTTGATGAAGTAATTTACTTTAGTTGTGTCTAGAGTTTCTTACATTACTCCAGAAAATTTTATCAGCATTGTCCCAACTTGTGTAGTAAATGCTGGATAATTCCAAGTGTTGATGGATGCATGCCATCTGCAGGTACTGAGCAAAGGGCATCATCTCCTTTTATGCAAACTCCAAAGTAGTTCGGATTAACCTGGTATGATCGAGAAATGGGATTTTTGTTTTCTCTTAACCCTCTAATTCTTGTTCTGAAATTATTGAAAGAGGCATTAATTCTTTCAAAAGTCTTTCATTCTTCTCATTTTGCAAAGCACACAGATCTGGGGTTTTAGTAGTCATAACATAAATTATCAATAAACACACAAAGTAATTCTACAAGACTTGTTTTTATCCTGTATGAGTTATTCAGTTACATTTGAAGAGGGACCCTAGACAGGTTGGATAGATGGGCTGAATCCAACAATATGAGGCTGAACAAAACCAATTGCTGGCTCCTGCATTTTGGCCTCAACAAACCCCTGCAGTGCCACAGGTTGAGGACAGTGTGACTGGACAGTGCCCAGGCAGAAAGGGACCTGGGGGTGCTGGCTGACACCCGACTGAACATGAGCCAGCAGTGCCCAGGTGGCCAAGAGGGCCAACAGCATCCTGGGCTGTGTCAGGAATGGTGTGGCCAGCAGGAGCAGGGAGCTCATTCTTGCCCTGTACTCAGCACTGGTGAGGCCACACCTGGAGTGCTGTGTCCAGATCTGGGTCCTCAGTTTCGGAAGGATGTTGAGACACTGGAGAGCATCCAGAGAAGGGCAACAAGAGTGGTGAAGAATCTGGAACACAAGCCCTATGAAGAGCAGCTCAGGTGTTTAGCCTGGAGAAGAAGAGGCTCAGGGGTGACCCTATCACTCTCTACAACTCCCTGAAAGGATGTTGTAGGCAGACAAGTGTCAGTCTTCTTTTCTCCTAGACAACCAGCAATTGAACAAGAGGACACAGACTAAAGATGTGCCAGGAAGGTTCAGGAAGAATTTTCTTCACAGAAGGGTGATTGGGCATTGGATGGGGCTGCCCAGAGAGGTGGTGGAGTCACTGTGCCTGGAGGTGTTTAAGAAAGGCTGGATGTGGCACTCAGTGCCATGGTGCAGTTGACAAGGTGGTGTTCGGTCATACATTGGACTTGATGATCACAAGGTCTATCCCAACCTAGCTGGTTTTGCGATTTGCAAACATGAAGATTTTTAATTTGGCAACTCCAGCTGAGCTGTGCAAGTGAGACCTAAGGCTGTCCAGTACTAATGACTCATCCCTATCTTTCTTACCCCTTCAGCTTTCAGAGCATATGTTCTCATATTTCTACTATAGCACAATGGAAACTGTATTTACTGCCTTTGCAGTGGGAAAAAATTGTTCTATGATGACATGATAAAACAATGAAGAGCTTGAGTGGGATCAGTTACCACCAGGAAATACTGGCAAAGAGTGCAGTCCCTGTGCAGTTCTGTACAGCTCCTTGATAGATTTTCAGGCTGAAGAGATTTTGTGAATAAAAATGGGTAGAAAGTTCCTGTTGTTTCTTCCTGTGAAGAATAACATGCCATGGGGAGGCACACAGTTTTCTAAGACTTCCAGACAGTCTTTTTAAAAAATACTCTTAAATGGAAGGACATAACTGTCTTCATACCACAAGATTTGTTTTCCATTCTCTGAGTTGTGCTTTCCTGTCCCTTTTCCAAATAATTATGGACCTGGTCATCTGTCAAATTGTAAATATTGGACAACATATAGCATTTTCATCAGGAACCACGGTATAAATGCTGCTTTTTTTTTAGTGCAGACCTATGACTTGTCTTTCACCTGTTGTGTTGGGCTGTGATGCTCTCTGGGACTAGTCAGGAGAATTCCTTCACTGTTTTTTATACAAATATGTATTGTTTAAAAGCAGTTCATGTGTATGCTAGACATAAATGTTAGAAATTAGACCTCAAAATTATTGCAGCTACTAGAAGAATCAAAATTGGCACTAGTATATTTAAATTAAGCTCGAAGAGCTCTCTGAAGAAAGTCACAATTACTAATATGTAAATCATAAAGATGAAAAAGTCTGCAGGAAATTCTGTGCTAAAATTAATCACTTTCTTTGGAATATTTAGTATTAAATTGAGTGGTCACATTCATATTACCACTTGGAGCTACATGCATAATTTCAACTTCCAGTGTATTTACCATGGTGTCATTACAGAGTACATGGGCAAATGTCAAGGGGAAAGGATACTCCTGCAATAGCTCAAAGCTCTTGCCTGCATCAACATGGCACTGAAGGGCTGGAAACTTGGAGCCTTTCTTCTTTGAAATGTAAGGTAGGATTTATAAGTGTACCAGCTTGCACCTTTGAAAAGAGAGACAAACCTGTACCTTTAAGGATGCTGGCTACACTGGAAGGGAATTGATATGAGAAAAGGGAAACTGAGGAAAAGAGTTTATGGCCTTGCAAGGCAGGATTGAACCATATTTGCTCTCTAGCTTTCTTTGTTTGGTTGGTATTTGGGGATTATTCTTGTTTATTTGTTTGTTGGTGATTTTAAAATGCAAACTGGTGAAACATTAAAAAAAACAAAACAACTCTTCAGTTTTAGTAGGTATTATGGGAGTATCAGTGAGAGTTCTGTTTCCTTGACACTTTGCAATTTCCACATTGTAGCAGTACCATAAAGGTTCAATATCTCTTCAGTCAGTGGGCAATGCTACAGTATTATTCCCAAATATATTTCAGAGTCTGTCAAAGGCTAAATTCCCAGAAAAAATATTTCTCTTCAAGTTAAGTGATATGAGAAACATTTTGAATTTAGCTTTTGCCTCCCTTTGCCTCCATAGCTTTTTGGATGTGAGGCCAGATGACAATTGCCAGTGCTTAAGGTCTGGTTGGGTGGAGGATGAAATGGGTGGTGGTTCCACAGGCCAGCTGTAAAGGTTGACAGGTTTGTTGTACCAAAATCCAACACAGTCCTAGACTGGTGTGCTGAGCATGTTTTGCAGTGCTGTGACAAAGCACATGCTTGTAACAAAAGCCAAAACCACCTGAAAACCTGAAAAACATCACAGGCCATGTCCTGCTGCTGAAGGGTCATCCCATGCCAGGTGAAACTTCTAGCAAGAACAACAGGCATTGGGAATTTGAACAAGAGGACACTACAGTCCATGTACCCTTTGAAGCCTGAAACTCCTGGAGCTGCAGTTCAATTCCAAGTGCATGTATTTATTTTCCAAAGTGAAGAAAAGTCTGTTGGTATATTCCTTGAAATTCTATGTCTTGTTTCAGGAAGATTAGGAAAATATTTATTAGAAAGTCAGTAAGAAAACTAGGATGGAAAAGATGAAACATAAAATGTTCCATTAGTTTTCACATGGTAATTTACCTGCCCTGTCTTTCAAGGGATATTCATGGCACTTCACACAACACGCGTAAAGCTATTTTAATTTCTTAACTTCTAATAAAGAAAAGAGAAAATATTCATATTGTATTTTTTCACCATCTTTCAAGTGTGTGAAAATATGTATATTAAATTAAACACAGTGGAGCAGTGAGTAACTGACCATGAAGTGGTCTCAAAAAGGAATTTAATGAGATGAGATCATATTTCTCCTCAAGGTTTGCACTTTTTTTTATTTTGTGAGCATGTTAAAAAATTCAACAGCTTGTCAATCATACTGCTTCTTCTTTGAAGCACAGGTAGACTATAAAATATGGTCTTTGTGGATAGCTTATATCTGGGCATGTGTGTTTTGATTCTTGGGCCATCTCTAGCTAGCCTTAGCCAGGTGAAAGAGGAACAATAGTGGTTGAAAAATATTTTAATTCTGTAGTGGCTGAGTTCAATGTTTGTTTTTTTTTTATGAGCACATTTTTTTGTGCTTCCTACCTATATTTAAAAAGAGGTAAAAAAGAAGCCCCAAACCTGGCCTTCACATGTGTTTGAAGTATAGTATGTCCCTCAGTCACCAGGTAAAATTACCCAAAGTTCTCAATTCTGAAAGCTCCTTGGAATTTGTTATAGTTGGTATTGGTCCTGCCCATCAAAGAGATGCTGGAATAAATAGAGATACAGGTGATGCCACCTGCATAATTTCAGAAATGTTTATGGGGTCTCACTTCTAGTATGTGATCTCTGTGACTGATGATTGGGTAAATTATCTGAATAGTAACTAAAATACCAAGTAAGGTAGTTGTGATTTAAACAAAGCAATTATTCTAGATTAAATCTTTTCATGCTTTATAGTACACTCTTCTGAGAATAACAGCTTCAGACTAAATATATAAAAGCAAGGAAAAACAAATATGTCTTTACTGTAAGAATAAAAGCTGTGATTCAATATTTAAGATAATGTTTGACTTAAACCAGTAATGTTTCAAGTTTTGCAAAAAAACTAGAACAATGCCAACTTTATGGAAAACCAAAAAAGTAAGAAATAGCATCTTTTTCCTTTTTACCCATTCCTGTGCACTATTTTTAGTTTGAACATGTGTGTGTATATGTTTGTTTGTGCATACAAGAGAGTAAACTGAAAAACTTAGATGATATTACAAGTGGAAATAAGGGAGAAGAGAACAAGAAGGCAGTGTTACATTTGGTGAGTATCTGAAATAGGAGATATAATTAGATATATAGGAGAAAATAATTTCCCCACATCTATTTCTGTGTGTTACAGTACCTTCAACAGGCCCATTTATCTGTCTAGATGGTCTTTGGTATCTGCTATCAGCACAGCTTTTCAGATCCAGCAAGCAGATCACACCTCATTTCCTCATTCTGAAAGTTGACGTGCTCCAGTATTTCACAGCCCACAAAAAGTCTGAAACATGTAAGACCCAAAGTTGCTATGAAAGAGCCTGGAGAGTCATAATCACCAGGATATTTTGCTTCTGTGCTTAGCTGAGCTGCAACATTTGACAGCTTTGAGTTGGCTGCCGCTCTCTGGCACCACAGCTAGCTCAGCTGGCATCAGAGGGGGGGACAGAGTGCTCTTGGGGTGGGGGGTTCTAAAGGCTTACATACTCTCTGTTCAATAATAAAATAATTTTTTATTGTGAATTACTATTGAATACACATAGTGAGTGTTTTAGGTAGTGGCAAGTGGTGTTAGTGGGGAAAGCAGGTCTGAAGTCCATGAGGCAGCTGGCATGGGGGCACAGCAGGGACAGCCTGGGTGTTTGGTGGCTTGTGGCTCTCTGGTCTGTGCCATCCCTCCTCTCAGCACCTTTTGTTCCAGACAACCTCCATGAAATAGAAATGACCCACTGCTTCCCTGGAGGAAGTTGCCCAGAGAAGGTGTGGATGCCCAGTCCATAGGAGTGTTCAAGGGCTGGTTGGATGGGGCTTGGAGCAGCCTGGTCTAATGAAAAGATGTCCCTGCCCATGGCAGGGGGATTGGAACCAGCTGATCTTCAAGGTTCCTTTCAACCTAAACCATTCTGTGATTCTATATTCTGTGATAAGCACTAGTGTAAATACAAGGGAGAAAGCAATTACCAGTGGTGCTTTCTAGCAAGGCAGCTCAATAAAAGTTATATCTTGGCCTCACATTAATTTACACTGGAAACTTGTTATAGTTTCAGGTTATATACTAAAGGGGCTTACAAGTGCAATTTGTTAAAATAAAATCACTACTCCATAGCAGTTTTCTTTCAGCTGCATGGACAGACATTTTACTTGCCTTTAAAACCTGTCCTATTTTAAAATTCCCGTGAATGAACAAATAAAGAAAATACCAAGATGGATTCAGTGGTCCAGGTACTCCATGCACTATTTTTGGAGATTCTCTGGAATTCTATCAACTGCAGGAGAAAATCACTATTATTTGTAACAAATGTGACCCACAACTGTAGCTTCCAGTGTCCTCTGCCAGTACTACAGAGAAATTAAATGGAAGTTAACTGCACTGTCAGGCTCCAGAAAGTGTCCTGGTGAGAAGCTGTGATTTGGGCTCTGTGATTAATATCCTGTCTTTTTCCTTTCTACATTACTATTCCCTTGAGTTCTTGGCTGAATACGCTAGAGCCATTAAAACTTAGGTGATATTGGTTTCAGTGCTGTTCAGCAAAATTGGTCCTGGCAACATTAATTTGAGGGGAAAAAAATGAGGGTGTAATGGGGAGGGGTGGAATGACCTTTTATTGTTTTAACTAAGTGACCTTGGCCTATGATACTGAGCTCAAAACTAAGAGTCATGGGTTTTAGTTGTTACTATGTGGTTTTGCCTGCACTAATGAATGGCTACAGCACTGCCTTTTAGTGAAGGATATCAATTTGATTTTGGCATATGTTTCTGAAAATCTTAAAATAGATGTAATAAGAAATTTTAGACAGATGGTTAGCAAAGTGGTGCTTCCTACTAACTTCTCCACAGAGACAAATTACCAGAGTTCTTTTCCTAAATATCCTGTATGCTACTGGTAAGATATGAACATTTTAGTTTCCACTGGTGTAGAGGTTTGATTCCTTTTAGTTTTTGCTGATACTTGTCACAGTGGGGTTCCAAGACCTCTCTTTCCTGGCTTGGCCAGGTCAAGCGTGGCAGAATAAATCGGGACAGGTACGATGGAGTCCCCAAAGATAGTTTTTAATGTTCACAAAGACCCTATGGTCTAAGGGGCTGCTTCTAAAGACTCAGGGGTGTGGTGGACTTCACAATGTAAAGGGGTATCTGAGGTCCAATCACAAACACAGACCAGGGACATGACCTGTTGTGGAATGACTCCATTAGCATCCCCCCAGCACCCTGCCTCCCAAGGCTTCAGGTTTATTTCCTCCTTATTTCCTGGAACCCAGTCCAAGGTTTTGTCTACCCCAGCTAATTCGGTTCCCACAGATACTGCCATAAAAAACCTCAGGCCAAATAGTTATGGTTTACCAAAGTTAAAAGTAGGTGGAACATGCCTAGTGAGAGTTGGGAGGGAGCTCCAGTGGTGGAGTTCCTCCAGCTGTGTTCTGGGATCATAGAATTACAGAATGGTTTGGGTTGGAAGGGCACCTTGAAGATCAAACTGTTCCACACCCCTGCCATGGGCAGGGACACCTTCAACCAGACCAGTGCCTCACTACCCACAGTTAACTCACCCTGAAGCCTTCTTTTTTCAGACTAAACAATCCCAATTTTGTCAGTTTTTCCTTATGTGAGAGCTGCTCCATCCCTCTGATCAACTTGGTGGCCTCTTCTGGACTCACTGCATGTTATGGGTTGAGTGAGATGTTTAAATAAGCCCTGTACCTAATTAATTAATACCTGTGTTATAGCTAGCAATGAAATAGTATAGATTAGGAGTCAGTGTAATTTACCACTGAATTGTTGATAGTGTACACAGAGTCCTTTTCCTTTCATTCAACCCTTAAGAAAGCAACCACAAAGCAGGCATCCCAAACTTTGGGGAGAAGAGCCCACACATTCCCAGGGAATGTGCAGAAGACTTCTGCTTTGTGAACATATGGTGTAACTTTTATAGTTTGTAAAGTGGGGTGTCTGTCAGTCAGAAATTCCAACTTATCTTTCCACATCTGCTTCCGCGGCAAGATGTTTATTGTCAACTGGGAATGGTAATCCCATGGTGCTGAAATAACTCATTAACTCAAAACAAGCTGTCCTGATGGTGGTATTTCACCAATTAGCAAACTGATGTGAGAAGCAAGATGCCCTGAGTTATTGCACCAGCTGACAAGCTCTTAAGGACAAGGGGGCATGCCCCACTGCACTCCAACAAGTCAATGCCCTTCACTAATGCCCTTCACGTGTTGGAGACCCCAGAGCTGGATTCAGTACTCGAGGTGGGGTCTCAGCAGAGCAGAGAGGCAGAAGATGAATGGGCATGAAAAGTGTTTCATGGACACAGGCAAGGGAAACTGAAATGACTGGCCTTGGGTTTTGAGAAGCTTCTTCACAGAGCTCTGCATGGCCCCAGGCCATGACTGTGTCCTCAAGTGACCCCATAGGCTCAGTGGTTGACTTCACGTGACCCCAGCATTGTCCAAACTCATGAATTTGACCTGCAGGCTAATTGGTTGAACCATCATAGTCCCAAGTGATGGGTCTGAAGGCAAGTAACCCCATGGGTTGACCTATGAGGGATGTCTCAGGGTGCTCCATAGTTTTTCACCCCTAAAAAGAGACTTTCAAAGCAGTCATAGTTTCAAATTTTTGCTCTTGTGGCTCACCAGTACAGACAGAAAAAATTAATACACACATTTCTAATGCACTGTTGACAAAAAATACTCCTTTCAAACTGTCCTTTCATTCAACTTCTGACCTTAAATTTCAATACTGCAGTGTCTTGCTGAATTTCATCATAAGTTTGCTTGTCATCTGTGCAAACTCAGGAACTCCATTTGAGATGTTTGTAGGATTGAGGAATATTTACAAGTACACAGAAATCCCACTACCTTCCTGCTTTGACCATGTCCTGAGTTTTGATGCTAGAACAGCTCAGAACTTGTTTTTCTATTTCTTCCCTTTCAGAACACCAGTACTGGGGCTCAGACCTTCAGCTTCCCAAAATGCCTTTTGAAGAAATCATGTACAATGATGAAAGTGCATACAAGTGGTTGTGCACCCTAAAGAAAGTAGGAATTGTTCTACTGACAGGAGCTGCTACAAGGCAGGGAGAATTGAATAGACTCGGCCACAGGATTGGGTTCCTGCGCCTCACATTTTATGGGTGAGTTTATTTTATAATATCTTGTAATCACCTCTAATGTTCTTCATATAAGCTTGCTGTATCTATTTTGTGGATTAATATATTAAAGCAAGGTGTATGGTTTTTTCTCTATATATTAGAAAATAGAAGGAAAAGTGTCTGAAAATAAATGTTGTTGAATTTAGGGTAACAGTGAGATAGATTTACTTATCTATGCCATAAACAAAACCTAAAAAATCCCTAATCCAGTCCTGTTCTGAGCAGAGGAAATTATCTGTTCTGAAACTTTTGCTTAGTCTGATTTTCAATCATGGATATAGGTGAGACTTAGATGTTGGTGTTGTGGCCAACATCACCAAGAAGATGGGCTGAGTACAGTATCCCTGCTTTCAAAAGATTGTGCTCTGGAAAGTCATAACCAATCCCAACAAGGAGAGTTCAGCTTGAATGAGTGCAAGCAGGCACTTGTAAATTATCCTTTTGACTCCAACAACTGGCAGACTGAAGCTCTACCTCTGCAATGCCTACTAAATGAGCAGACAAATGATGATGGCAACTCACATCTTGCTGAGCTGAATCAGTGACCTCCATCTAACAAAGAAGAAATGTTTGTAGCTAATACTTAAAATAATTTCCACCCCTGAAACAGAAGTTCATTTCTTACTGGCATCCAATTCTGGGCTGGGTTTTACAAACATAACAAAATAATAACTTTGGGTAATCTCCCTGCTGTTTCACTGGGAGCCAAATACATGGCCTACAAAATAGGATAAATAAAAGGATAAACTCAGAATTGGCAAACTTGCCAAATTAAACATTACCTCAACAGAGCCCTGAATTTTAAACTGAAATGTAACAGCAATGAATATAATTCTAACAAATGAAAGAAAAAAGGCTTTTTTCTTGTCTAGATGAGAAGATGTCTAGATGTCTGCTTGGTGTGACCTCCCTAAAGTGTCATTACTGTAAAAAGTGGAAACATTCTCTGTATCAGCCATATAGTATCAAGAGTTTCCATGTTTTTAAATTAACCTTTTTCATTCCATTATGGAGACCCAACTGCATTAATGAAGTCATACTACAATTAATTTCTCCAACTTTCCATGCCCTATGTTGTGTTCCTCCTGTGTTCTGAAGCCTTGTCCAATGCTTGGTGTGGTGTGAAGGCTTTCCTTCAGGGCTCCAGCTCTCCCATTAAAACAGCCAGTTCATCAGTATCACCTGGAGCTCTTCAGCAGCAAGAGAAGGACATGTGTCCCAAATCTCATATGTGTGAGACACAGACTTTTAATGAAATGTAACACAAAATGATTCAAATGTGGCTTAAGTTCCTAGTGCTGCACTTTCACAGGACTAAGGATGTAACAGAGTCTGGGTTTCTACTGATGAAGACTGAGCCCATGTTGCTATATAATGGAAAAAATTGCTACACCTGCTTGGTGCCAATCTTCCTACTCTATCAAACAGCCTGAACAATGAGCTTTGAAATCTGACCCTAATTATTAAACCATAAACCATTCCAACCCACTTTGCTCTCCTTAAGATCCAAGAGTCCTCTGACATCCCCTTACTACCTGTGCACCCAACATGGCCAAGCTGATGCTTCAACTCATTTGAGATTTAAACAAAGTAAGGTTGATTTTTCCATATTCAGTGCTGAGCTCCCTGTTAACATCTTTGACTTCAAGTCAGTAACTTTGACCAAAGCTCCCTGTGTGGAAGGAAAGCTCCTGGGGAGCAGCTTCCCTTGCAAATCCTAACAGCACAAAAGCAATGACTGCTTTTACAAAAGCTTATGATAATTCTATAAAGTGTTATCACTCCAGCAATTGAATGTATTTCATATAAATGAGACAATTAAAATGTGTTAAATTGTTTTAGAACCATCCAGTGACACCAGAGCCTAATAAATGAAAGATGAAGCAAATCTAACTGCCTTCAGCACTAATTACAGGAATGATATAAAGGGGCTATTTTTTGGCTGTCAGATTATGGAAGTGTGGTTGAAATGATCATGCTTGAGTATTAAGATCATGTGCTGATGAATATATGCTGTTACTCCAAGTACTCAATGTACTGATGAATATGTGTCATACCAAATAATGAAAACTATTTTTCCTAGGCAGTTAAACATGTTTGCAAATATTCAAGGGGATTTTCTCCCTGGCAATTGCAGAAATCCAATTTTAGCATTTTGCATAATTTCTATATTAAATACAACTCCTAGAGCAAAAGCATTTATATACTGTATATAAATAATTTTATCTGCATGTTCTTTAGCCTATTTTCTTTTAGAACTGTTATTAAGAAGTAAAGCTAGGCACACACCATCTGGAACATATTTGGTCTATAGCATTCCACAAGGGAAAATGAGTTTCGTAATTTCTTTTCAGTCATTTGTGTGTATGCAATTATATGGACTCTGCATGGTAAATTACACTTTTCCAGACAAACATCTGGATCTATAACATACATCTGCTGAGGACTGTCTTCAATCACATGAACTTTATGTAAACAAAACCTGTGGTTCTTGGTCTCAAATTCTCCTGCATGGTGTGTCACTCAAAATACATTTTGTCTGTGCATGCAACGTGAGGTATTCCTGTCTTTGCCATATAGCTGTGACTTCCTTTTTTCACTGCAGTTGTCAGAAAACTTTTTTACTGAATTGTGCCAAATTCCAAGACAGAAACTATGTAATAAAATAAACAGAGCTAGTTCTCCAAAAGGGTGTTATAGAAAAGGAAGAAGTGTCAAAGTCTTTCTTTCAAGTCTTTCAAGACATTTTCCTCCAGTAGCAAGTCTTCAACTTACGGAAAGATCCCCCTGTAAAGGATACTCTATATTTTCTAGGATTATAAAGCCTTAAAAATAACTTTTGGGGGAAATTACAAGGCCTTTACAAATTTTGTATTTCATTGATAATGTGCTCCATGTGGCAGAGGGAAAGTGGAAGGTTGATAAAAAGAAATGGGCCAGCTTCTACTTGCTTATTTCTGAAGCATCAGTACCAAGATGATTTCTACTGTAGAAGCCTCTTGTTTAGTGTCTTCAGCTGGCTTTTGCATTCATCAAAGTGCCACCACTGGAAAGCCATCATTCTTCTAGGTACTGCCTTGGTGCCAGATGTCCCTTGGCACACTGAAGTTTATCTAGGACTGATGAAATAATTCTCTTTTGGGGTGGAGGGACACTGCTAAATTCTTATTTCCTTATAATGTTACAATATTTTCATGTCCAAAGATGAAATTACTTCTGTACTGTGGTTTAACAGTTTCTGTGTATAGATGTTCTAACATGTTTTCTCTTTTCCCTTTCGTTATAAAGACCAACTTGGCAAGTGCAAGACAAAGCAGATGCTAACAATGTAGCTTATACAACTGGGAGACTCTGTTTTCATACTGATTACCCTGTTCTGCAGCACCCACCTGGGGTAAGTTAAATTTACTGACTTTTTCAACCCACAAAAGGGGAAAAGGAAATGTTCCTATAATGTGAAATACAGTTAGTGATCAGTGGCTTGGAATTTTGTCTTCAAAGAGCAATGTAAAAATACTGATATATTAATATGCATATGGTAATCTATATACACCTGAGTATGCAATTTATATGGTATGATGTAAATTCAGCGTTAATTCAGTATGTCTCCCATATATCCCATAATTTTAAAATCAAATACACAAAGTATTGAAAATATTTTTCATAACCAGATGAGAAAACTTTAGGGTCCTTTATATGCTTTGAATACTGTTCTCATTATTTCACAAGAGTTAGGCATCTAAATGCTGTTTAGGACTCATCTCTTCAGCTCAGGAGGGGAACAGAGAAAGAAATATGATTAAGATGGTGTATTCTGTTTTCTGTGAATTGTTTACCCTTTCACAACTGACAAAAAAAACTGGGCCATTCTGTAAAACCAGGCAACCTCAGAAAATATGTTTTCACCCGGTCCCTGTCATATCAAAGTGTAATCCACATAATTCACATAATTCCAGGGAACTGGGAAATAGTAGGAACAGGTACAAAGGAACACAGATAACCCTGGAAAAGTTTACACTAAAAAACTTTCCCTTCTGTTGTGGAGTACGCTGTTGTTTCTGTATTTAAACAAAAAGCCAATGTGATTTACCCATAGGGAAATACCAAATACTTCACAATAAATTTATCTTTTCATCATTTAGATACTGTTCATTGATGTGGAGTGAGAATGGACTAGGGCTTCATTAATAGAGAGCAGATGTGAATTAGCTCACTGTCCTGTCTGTGCCAAAGCTCACACTCTGCTAGGAAACATTAGAAAAGAACTAACCTTTTTCATTCAAATGTGCTTGTAGGAAATAAAAGTATTAAAGCACATTAAAATGTTTTTGAACATAGTCCTGAATGTGCCATTTTCTTTATATATCCAGTTATTACACAATATTTTAATTAAGTTGCATGTAAGCCACAATAAACCCCTGCAGCACTACAGGCTGGGGATGGTGTGGCTGGACAGTGCCAGAAAGGGACCTGGGGGTGCTGACACCCGACTGAACATGAGCCAGCAGTGCCCTGGTGGCCAAGAAGGCCAACAGCATCCTGGCCTGTGTCAGGAATGGTGTGGCCAGCAGGAGCAGGGAGCTCATTCTTGCCCTGTACTCGGCACTGCTGAGGCCACACCTCGAGTGCTGTGTCCAGATCTGGCCCCTCAGTTTGGGAAGGACTTTGAAACCCCTGAGGGCATCCAGAGGAGACAACGAGGCTGGTGAGGGGCTGGGAACACAAACCCTGAGAGGAACCACTGAGGGAGCTGGGGTTGTTCAGCCTGGAGAAAAGGAGACCCAGAGGTGACCTCATCACTCTCCACAGCTCCCTGAAAGGTGTTTTTATCAGGTGGGGTTGGTCTCTTTCTCCAGGCAGCAGCTGACAGAATGAGAGGACACAGCCTCAAGCTGTGCCAAGGGAAATACAGGTTGGATTTTAGGAAAAAGTTTTTTACTGAAAGAGTGATAAGGTACTGGAATTGTCTACCTGAGGAGGTGGTGGAGTCACCATCCCTGGATGTGTTTAAAAAATGATTGGATGTGGTGCTCAGTGCCATGGTTTAGTTGACGTTTTAGGGCATGGGTTGGACTCAATGATCTTAAAGGTCTCTCCCAACCCAGTGATTCTGTGATTTATTATGAATATTTAGACATGTTCTTAAAAGATGATGATTAATTTCAGAACTGTCCCATAAAAATCCTGGTTTAGGACTTCCTAGGACCATAACATAAATTACTGCAGCCCTCCTTGACTGAGCCAAGCTGCGCTTACCTTGCACAAGGCCAGCTGTGGCCACAAAACAAAGAACTTGCTGCCTTGTGCTCCCTTCAGTGGGTCCTTTGCCCTGCCCACAGCTTGAGTTTCCCCCTTCATCACCATTACCAAGGTCTGCAGGTCCAGCTGCTAAAGAGAGCAAACCCTGTTCCAGTCCTCTTTCCCATCCTGAGGAGGTTTTGTTTGGTTTGGGTTTTGTTTGGTGAGTTGTCTGGCTTTTTGGTTTTGTTGTTTATTTGTTTGAGCTTATGTTTGTGGGGTGTTTTTTGTTCAGGTTTTTGCAGTTGATGTTTTGGGGGGTTTGGGGGTTTTTAATTTGTTTTGTTTTGCTTGGTTGGTTGGGGTTTTTCTGTGGGTTTGTTTGTTTGTTTGGGTTATGTGGGGGGTTTTGTTGTTTGTTTGTTTGCTCATTTTTGGTTATTGTTGTTGGGGGTGTTTTTTGGTTGGTTTGGTTAGTTTTTCTCCTAGTGGTCTCAGAAATAATTCACCACCATGGAAGGGCCAAGTGACAAAGGTAACAACATTTGATGTGACAAGTGTATCGTGTGTCATTTGCTGGATGAGTAATTACAGTTTGTGTGGTATCTAGAGCCACAGGGAGTTTTACTGCTTGTGTCAGCAGCTTAGATTTATACCAGTGCAACCTGGAGCCCAGCTTAGGCTTTTTGCTCCATCTTACACCTTGGCAAATTCATTCTAAAGTGAAATTAAACTGTCTTAATGATACTTTATCACAGAGACAGGCCTTCTCTGATAGCAAATTCTTCCCCTCTACGAGTAGATAATTCACATCAGGTTTTGTTTCTGCAGGCCAGAGCTAATATGCCTTGTTGAGATATGACTGAAATGCATTTAAAATTATGTGACAGCCAGAAAGAGGAACTCAAAGGAAAGAAGCAAAACCTCTTTGCCACTGACTCACAGGTTGCAAGCATTAGAAGATATCCCAAATGGGATGAATTTATGAACATGCTTATTTAATTTTCTGCCTTTGTGATACTGGTGGCAGAGTGCTGTGATGCTGCAGTAAAGGAGAACTCAGTCTGCCACTGGGAAAAAAACCAAATCAAACAACCAGAATAAAAGAACCACAGATGTGAGAGAACTGATACTAATAATCTGTTAAATATGCAAGCTAATTGTTTTTATAAAAGATATCTTAATTCATTCCAGGTTCAATTTCTTCACTGTATAAAGCAAACATCTGCAGGAGGTGAAAGTGAAGTTGTAGATGGATTTCATGTATCCAACAAGCTGAAGAAACAAAATCCTGAGGCATTTCAGATCCTGTCCTCTACTGCTGTAGACTACGTTGATGTGGGGGTGGATTACTGTGATTTTGCTGTGCACTGCAAACAAAGGATTATAGAGTGAGTAGTTTCAGCAACACCTATAAGTAAAACCCCTGTGGTCTGGTGGATTACATGTTGGTAGAAGGTCTGCTCCTGCCACCTTGTGGGAAAACACTGGTTTAACTTGGTCTGTAGTTCTAGGATAGGGTGGGGTTGGTTGTTTGGGGTCTTTAGTCTGTATTTTTGGGGAATGTGTGACTTGTTCAGTGCATTGTACCATTTACTTGGTTTTGCCACACACAGACAAGAAGTGGTGGTACTTAGAGTAACTCCTAGGCACAGGCACAGGTTAATTACAGCCAAATCTGTTACTAAATGCCAGTCAATATACATATATATCATGCAAGGAGAGGTCATAATTTGAAACATTTAGATTAAGAATTATATACTATCAAAAGATGAAATGCAAATTTTCATATTCTTTTCTGATTTTATAAAGTTTATGATTTATTTTTAAAAGTTTACAGTTAAAGAGTGTATAATATAGATTTTTGAGGAAATTAAATGTCTGCACTTTCTCCTGATTATCCCTTTTCCTAGTTAGGCTTAATTAGCAAGATCCAATCCAGTATCCATCTGAATTTTACTATAGAAACATACTGATATTCCAGCAGGAGAATTCAGCTATTGTTTAATCATCTTGAACTGTTTCAGTAACAGCTAAATTCTTTTTTCTTTTTTCCTTTCCTTTTTTTTTCCCCTTTCCTTTGTTTTATAGCATAGATTCCAGAGGCCAAGTAATTCGCATCAATTACAATAATGCAACAAGAGACACAGTGTTTGATATACCAGCTGAAAAAGTGAGGTCATTTTATGCAGCACTAAAGGAATTTAATGATTTATTAAACAGTGCTGAACACAAGTTCACTTACAAACTGAAACCAGGTCAGTAAATTGCTTCTCCTCACAACAATTTTTCACTTTTTTCCTGGCAGTCAAAATGCTTGAAGATTGCTAGCACTAGTACTGAGAGGAACTTAGAGACTTTCTATCATCTATTTTATATCATACTGCATTCTTACATTCATTGTATATATTTCTTTTGCCATTGTTACACTGTAAAGAAGAGAAAATGGCAGGGGGGAATAGTCTACCTATAGATTAGTCAAATGTATCTTTATACTAAATACAAAATAGCATTTTATGCTACATAGCATATTGGAAATTGATGTATCAATAGCATCATAGATGGGAAATACTATGTGTGATATCATATGTGGTCTTAATCACTGTACTTTCATTCCCCAGCATTAAAATAAAGATATGAATCTCTCAAGAGATATTACAAAAATAAATTCATTGGTGTATCTGACTGCCTCACATACTATGGTATTTGTGTCTGAAATGTCTGTGAGGAAATTAATCTCTCTTCACTGGAAACACACAATAAATAATGTGTAAGATCACATTAATGGAAAAAAAAAGTGCCTTACATTACATTAATGACATCCATTTTGTTAATTAATGCATCAAAATGCTGGTGGAGGGAATGGGAAGAAGATAAGGAAGACTGTGAGTTTATTTAATTCAAGATTTATCATAATGGTGGCACACAAGGGAGAAAAATTAAATTGGTATTCTAGCATTAATTGTGTGATTTCCTAACTTTCTATATCTTCGCTTTGTTCTTGTGAAATTCTCTTAGCAGGGATAGTATGTATGTGTGTAGTACAAATAGTACTAGACTGATCAAATAAAAATTATCCTACTGTTTTTCACCCATTTTGTTAATTTCACCTGTATGTATTTGCTGTAGCTGCCTTTCTCCTCAAGGACTCCTCTACCTCTCTGCTTTTTAACTCCTCCCTATACAAGAAATGAAAGAGATGTCAAAAGGGAACTGGCCTCTCTGGTTGAGAAAGTTAAAATTACTGTGTATCTCCAGCTGGGCTACTGGAAATTATTGCTCCCTAACCATTGATATGAATCTACCTGTGTCTTTTTCTGAAGGAATCAACAAGAACATTCCAAGTAGTGACCCTTGTGCAATCTCTTTGTAGGAGACATAGTGACATTTGATAACTGGCGTGTGCTTCACGGTCGGCAGAGCTACCCGTGGTGTTCAGAGGTGACACGTCACCTGGAAGGCGCCTATGCAGACTGGGATGTGGTCATGTCAAGGCTCCGGCTCCTTAGGAAGAAGGTCCTGAACAGAGACTGAACTTTCTTCTAACTAGAATGAGCAAAATGTAGATTATCTAACCTCAATGACAACAGCAACATTAAAAGAATGAGTCTTCTTTCCAGAAACTAACATTGCTTTTGATAAGGGCCTGTTGTAGAACCAGGGTAATGGCTTTGAACTGACAGAGGGTAGGTTTTGATTAGATATTAGGAAGATATTCTTTACTATGAGGGTGCTGAGGTTCTGAAACAGGTTGCTCAGAGAAGCTGTGGCTGCCCAGCCCCTGGAAGTGCTCAAGGCCAGGTTGGATAGGGATTGGAGCAACCTGGGATAGTGAAAGGTATCCTTGCTTATGGAAAAAGGATGGAATGAGATGGTTTTTAAGGTCCCTTTCAGCCCAAACCACTCTGTGAGTCTATCACAAATATATTTTTCATTTCTATAAGCTAAGAAATATTTTGTTCATAACAATTTAAGTTTATCTGTGCCATGGTCTTTGAATCTAAGAAATACATTGCTATGTTTGTAGGTTTATATGTTCTTTTATAATCAGTGTGCAAAGTGTCTTGAAAGATTATCACTTTACCAGACTGACTGGGGCTCACAATGCCTTCCTTTGGCTCTACATGTCTGCCTGTGCTCCCTAGAAAACTTGAAAGGTGAAATGAAAAGAAGCATTATTAACTAAATTTTGTTATGAACGGCACCTTCCTCTATTTTCAGAGAAGCATTCTTTATTGCATAAATCATAACTAAAATTTGCTATCAAAATATAAAAAACACCAAAACACTGCAATGGTGTTATTTTTAAATGCACACCTTTCTAGGTAGGACTCTGCTGTAACACATGCTCTCATTGAACAGAGGCTGTATTCTCTATATCCCACTGGACATGTTTTGACCATCACAGCCACAAATAATTTTTCTTGCATTTCCAACTCCATAAGATCAGAAACCATAAACTTACCAAAGAATGCATCGTATTAATGTTCCTCTGCATTAGGAAGGTAAATCCTACTCTCAGTGCAGAGGTCACAGCCAGGGTCAGAAATCCTATCAGGGGCCAGATGTAAGATCTGTAGAGCAGAGTTTTGAGTAAGTGAGGAGGAGGAATGCTGATGATGTTTGGTGGCTAAAAACTACAAAGGAGAACTGGCTATTGACTTTGCATGTGACAGAAATGTGGTAACTGAACCCAAATCCATTTTTCTTACACCTCCAGTAGATCTTTAGGATGTTTTCCTCTATTCTGGATTCTGAATAAAAATTATGCTAGAAATAAATTATATACGTACATTAAAAAATTATGTAGAAATAAATTACTGCAGCCAAAGTTGTGGTGTTCTTTCCCTATATTCAGATGCCACATGGAAAAAGAAAGAATTTCAAAATACTTGTTTTCATGCCCAACAAAATGTCCACTGAGTTTATTTTTCACTGTTCTTATAGCTGCAGAGTTAACAGGATCCTCTCACCATGCTGTGAGCTAGACAAAATAACCACTCTTCCACCCTCAAATCCTTCTGTTCAAATGTATATTTTCAAACATGTTCCTTCCAAGTCAAATAAATCCTAGTGTCTTCTTAGTAGGGTAACACAATAGAACTACAACTACAGAATTAAATAACCATAGAATTAAAACAAGGCCAGGTTAGATGGAACTTTGAGCAACCTGATTTTGTGGACACTGTCCCTTCCCATGGGCTGGAACTAGATGATCTTTAAGGTCCCTTCCAATCCAGACCACTGTATGATTCCATGACCTAAAATGAGTTTGCAAACACTTCAATAGCTTCTGCTTATCATTTAACAACAGAGATCAGCTGAATAATCAGGTAAAACTCAATTATGCCTTTTTGTCATAGGGCAGTTTGAATCCAGTCTTCTTTATTAAATAGTGAAATGTTATTGTCAAAGTTGTGACCTCATGAAATCGTCTAACAAAATTTGGGTTTAGGCGTAATTAAATCTCTCAGTGCCTCCTTTAGTAATTAATTCTGGAAACATGAGGAAAATATTTTTTTTCTGTTATAAAAGAGGGAAAATTAATACCTATATTCATGTATTCCAGCAATGCTCTGCATTAACTGTGGTATTTTCCATATGAAGATGGAGTGAATGTTGCAATTTATAACTGTTAAGACATCTTGTGATTTATACCAGTCATTAATAGGGAAGAGATGTTTTCCACCTGTATTCTGTACTTTTCTGAACACTTTCATTCAAATTACTTTTTATTAAAAGCTGTCATGGAACTAATTGCTGGTTTGGGCTTGTGTCTAATCTCACACATAACATCTTGCACACAGATATAAAATCATTGTTAGTTACAAATATCTGTAAATCTTATTAGACCTGGATCCATCCACATTTGTCTGTCTTGTATACTTAAAATACAGTTAAAATATAACTAAACCCACAGCTTTGAACAGAATGGAGTACAAATAATGGTAAAAACTGTTCATCAGCAGAAACATGAGGTCCTGCACAAGTAAAAAAAATCTAATTCCTGTTATGCCTCCATATGGTATATCCATATCCAGTTAATACAATATCCAGTTAAACTGGAAATGGGTCACACTACCCACACAAACTGAACACAAATCAAAACTTATTATTGTGCCTGAAAACCCTCTGCTCAATTTCTAAAATCCTGCTACTATCTATATCAGAGATTTTAATTCTAAGTTCCTTTGCCTAATACCTTAGTCATACTAGAAAAAGAGTATTTCTGTAGCTATCTGCAAAGTAAATCTCCTGATGACTATTGATACCTGGTCAGGCTAAAGAATAGAGGAAGCCCCAAATGTTTTTTGTTCCCCTTCATTTCCAAAACCACACAAAAGATGACATTGCAAAGCTTGAAGACAGCTGTGGCTTCTGACACAGCTGCAGTACAGATACATGCCACCCAGCATGGGTACCTCAACCTTCACTGACTAAAAGGTCCAACCATCTTTGCCCTCTTGGAACAGCAAGAAAATAATCAGCTGGCAACAAGTGTTTGCAAGACAGCACTGAAGAAGCTTTTGGGCTGTACCCAGAGGGTGGTAAAGGACAAGATTTCACTGAGCTGTTGTAATGTAGAATTTCTAATGCTCTGTTAGCTTTGTGCTGATCATGATATATCAGCTAACCAGGCTGTTGTCAGCAGCTGGCTGCATCCAGCACAGGTGGAGAAACAGAAAAAATACATGCCCATTTTACTATCTGCAAATACCTTTTCTCTTTTGTCCTAGCTTTCTTCTCCTACTGCATTTAGTAGGAATGGATATTGGATCCAATCCCAAAGCACTCTTTTCATGTATACTTTTTTAAATCTTTTACATAGCAGATTTCCAGCTGTTGTTTAAAGCTTGCTGTGAGTAGCATCTCGGGCAGATCAGTACCCTCACATCTCTGAATCACTTCAGCACAGGCAGCACTCTGCTGCTGTTGAGCCACCTGCTGCATGTGACAACTAATTTTGGCTGCTAATATAGATATAATATGGTCCAGAGAGATCTCCAAATGCCTATTGTGGGAAGAAAACTGGACTAGCTGCCCAGCTTTGCAAGTTGAAATATATTGATACATATATATAGATATATAAATACATATCTTTATAGATATACATACACATATATATATATGTGTGTATATGTCCAGATAGATCTAAAATGGTTTTAGTGTATCTACATACACACAGAATCATTTTACCCAGAGGCATAAAGGTAGATGAAATCCTGTTTCACATTTGGGCTCTCTTGGCTTTGATAAGGTCACACTTCTGTAAATTCAAAGCAAATCAAATGCAGCCTTCCATCACATGCCTAGTTTTGGATGAAAAATATGTATTTATTCTGTACTGTATTTTTCTCTGTCACAAATTAGAGAATTTACTTAGTGATCTTGTCTCAAATTCTCCTTAAGACAAATGAGGTTTTTACTTTAATCTACACCTTCATAAAGCCAGCTGTCAGGGCAAGTCCAGAGTTCGAAGTTTCATGTTTGAAATCTGAAATCACTTTTGGTAAAATCTAACGTAACATATTTTAGACACACATTTCAAACTTATAGCAAAGCATCCCTCACCCTGTTATGCCAATCCAATAGGACAAAATAGATGGTAAAGAGTAAGATGCAGAAAAAACACAAAAATATCCTTTTTAAGTAAACAAACAAAAAACTCACCCCCCACCAAAACAAAAACTAAAGGAAAATAAATCATAACTCTTCATAAGAAACCTATTTTTCTATGTGACATCTGATTAAAGTTGAAAAGATAGGGAATTAGCTAAATCACTTCTTGAAAATAGCCATAGTATCAAAAATTATCTAGAACATAGACAGGACAGTTATTTGGGGAGTTCCTACTGAAACCAATCTCATTATTGGACATGGGGTGAGGTACCAGAGATGGATTCAGGCCATTTTCCAGTCCCCAGTGCTGGAGCTGTGAGGTCCAAATTGGCAGCTTCTTCTGGGATCACAAGAGAGGGAGAGCTGCATCCCCCAGTCTCCTGTAACAGCTGCTGCAGGATGGTGCTGAGAAACAAGAAAAGCAGCTGCAGAAGCTTCTGTTTTCCCTGGCTACTTAAAAGGATCTTCAGCAGTCATGGCAATTCAGGGTAGCCCCAAGGCTCCTGTTCATTGGTGTCAAGTGCATCTGGTAAACAAAAGGATGAACCACATGCAGCTCCCCATTCCCCCTCCAACTGAAGGCACAAAAGGCAAAGATCACAGGCTGATATAAGAATAATTTACTGGAAAAAATGAGATAAGAAAATGAATGTTAACAGCAACAATATTGACAAAATGTATGAGAAATTATTTACATGGAAATCCCCTGGCAATAAGCAAATACCAGACCATTCTGCCCACCACATTTTCTTAACCTGCAAAAACCCCTTCTCCCTGGAAGACAGTCCCTTTTCCCTGCCCCCACAATGATGTGAGGTGTTATAGAATAACCTCCCTCCCAGCTACTGCAAAAATAAACATGTCCCAGGTGGAATCAGGAGAGCATCCTGTACATCTCTATTCATGCTCAGATCCTATTCCTTCCAACTACATATACATATAAATATACACAAGAGCAGGTGTGATTTCCACAGCCAATGGCTGTTCCTCCAAGATGTGTTTTTAGTTTACTTAGTCCTTGACTGTGGGTTTTGTGCATCACAGATGTTTCCCAGGTTAGCAGAGCTGGTGGGCTGTTGGTTGGTGGCTGCATCAGGAACTCACACCTGGTGAGCAGCCCATACTCACTGTCCATGGAAATTATCACCTACAGTGGCAGTGTCATTCAGCAGCCAATATTATATGTGCAATTCAACATTACAGACTGTCCTCATCCAAAAATCAGACCCCCTTCAGGTACACATTGTGTTTTCTGTCCCTCTGCATTACCTACCAAGTGCACCCAGGTCCTTGAGCAAAAGTAATCCCACAAGCTTGCCTTTGCTTGAGGCAGGACTAATCCAAACTGTCTTCCCTGACACATTTTTCATATGCACCATGAAATCTTTGTCCTTTTCTACAGCACACGGAGATTTTGCTCTGGCAGGGACATCTCCACTGGTAGAGCTCCAGTGTAAACTAAGCAAGTGGCCTTCACTAAATGCAGATCCCAGTGTTTGCAGGTCCCATCACCCAGTGTTTTCAGTGTGGTTTTTGACAGTCCATTGTAACATTCAATTTACTGTTGCTCACACAGCTGCTATTTTGTTAACCAAAGCCATTGGAATCTGATGATATCCATCTTGCCATTTTATTCCTAAGGACTGGAATTCCTGGGCAGGTCCCTTGACCTTGCTTTGTTTCATGGCAAAAACAGCCTTCAGGGGGATCTGAAGTATCTTCTCCCCTTTCTCAAAAACTTCCTCTGCTGTGTTGCCCCACATAATGATGTCATCAATGTTATTGCAAGTGTTCTGCAGCCTCACCCTTTTCCTGTGCAGACCAGATCAGTCCATGGCAAACAGTGGGACCGTGTTTCCACCCCTGGGGCAGTCAGTTCCAGGTGTTCTGGACACCCCCCAGGTGAAAACAAACTGTGCCCTGTACTCTGCTGCCAGAGGAATGGAGAAAAACACATCAGCAGAGTCAATGGTGGGACCACTTTTCTTCCCTGAACCCCAGTTTGTACTGAAGCTCCAGCACGTCCAGCACAGCAGCACTCGGTGATGCTGTGACTTCATTCAGGCCACAGCAGTCTACAGTCAGTCTCCACCCTCCACTGGACTGGGGCACTGGCAATTTGGGACTTTTAAAGCATAAGAGAATCTTGCTGACCACTCTGGCTCTGCAGTTCATGAAAAATCCCCTGGTGGGGGTTACAGGGTCCCGGTTGGTGCAGTGCTGTCGATGGTGCGCTGCTGTTCTTCCACCCTCAACAATCTCACAGCAGAAGGGCCCTCTGAGATACCACATGAGGTATTAATTCAGCTGTCTAATTCCCTCTGTCTACACAGCAGCTATCCCAAAAGCCCAGCAATGCCCTTCCTGAAATACTCTCTCCTCAGATAATCTATGCCAAGGATGCACAGGGCCTCTGGGACAGTCACAATGGAATGTTTTTCCATTCACTCCCAACCAGGATCACTTCAACTTCCAGTACAGGCAGCTCTTGGGATCCCCCTGTCACCCCAGGAACAGAGATGGATTCTGCCCCTAGGTATCCTGGTGGCATCAGGGGACATTGTGTGCCAGTGTCAACTCAAGCCTTACACTCTTGTGGGTCTGATTTGCCAAACCATTGGATCCACACAGTCCAATAGATCTGAGTTCCCTTTTCCCCACCTGCCTGGAGGCAGGGTCTCTCTAGTTCTGGTCATAACTCATTGCTCACTTCCTGTAGATATGAACAGGACATCCTTTTGAGAGGATCAGAAGTAACATCAGCAGCCCTTTTATTCTGCCTGAGGACCTGAGGACTTGCCCCATGGGAACTGGAGCAGCATTTATCCTTGAAGAATTTCCTGCAGTGATTGTTCCTCCTCTCACGTACCCATGCTTTTAGAACAGAGACACACCTAGTACAGCAAATACTTAGATCAAGCTTATTTCCAACCTGCTCTGGGCAGATCTGTTGTTATCTCAACCCTTCATGACCCACACTGGACACCAATTAAGGCTGTCATGGTTTAGGAATGGAATTCTCCAATTCAGTACTCCTGCTAAAACCACTCATTGCTTCCCCTCTCCCCTCCAGCTGCAGGCACAGAAGACAAAGATCATGGGTTGAGATAAAAACAACTTACTGGAAAGAACAAAAAAAATTAACATTAACAGCAACAAGACTAATGAGAAAATGTATAGGAAAAAATTATTTACACAGAAAGCCCCCAAAAATAAACAAATACCAGACCTCTCTCTCCACCACATTTTCTTGACCAGAAGGAACCAATTTCCCCCCAGAATAAAGTCCCTTTTCCTCACACCCGGCAATGACATCAGGTGGTGGCAAATAACCTTCCTCCCAGCTACTGCAAAAATAAACACTCTGTCCGGGGTGGAACCAAGATATTTTTATTTATAATTATGTGCTTTGCTTGTTTTTAATAATTATCATTACTTGCATCATTATTAATTTTTAAAAAACATAAATTTTTTTTTGTATAATGAGTATCTACCATAGAATTATAGAATGCTTTGTGTTGGGAGGGACCTTGAAGCTTACCTAGCTCCAAGCCCCTTCCACTAAACCAGGTTACTTCAAACCCTGTCCATTCTGGCCTTGAACACTTCCAGGGATGGCAATTCCACAGCTTCTCAAAGCGAAAATGAGCATCAGTGAAAGACAGCAAAACATTGTGTCCCCTAGTGCACCTCACTCATCTCCAGATTTTGCTTTGGAAGATTAGTTCTTTTTGAGTAAAATGATAAAACAGATGGGTAACCCCATGTATCTCACACTCTGCTTTTGGCTACACCCACTGTGTGAAGAATTCCTTTCCTATTATTTGGGATTTAACCTGTGTAGATTTCCACTTGGTTTTTTGAATTTCTTTCTCTGGACTCAGCCTTTGCAACCTCGTAGCTGCAGCGATACAAACACCAGCTGAAGCACAAAGCCATCTCCTTTTTACAAGAACTAAGGTGCAGAACCATGCCTGAAATCAGGACAAAATGGACCCTCAGGTGTCAGGTGTTCTGTTGCTTTTATTGGAATTCAGAGGAAATTTCTGGGAATGTGATGAGATCAAGATCTTGTGAGAGATCGACTAAGGTAAAGTGATCTTCCTGGTCTCATGGTGGCTTGGAGTGTACACCTGACATAAATACTCAAAATACTGATTGCAGTATCACAGTTGTGACCAGAGAAACTGAGACCCATTGTTTAAAGTTCCACAAATTGCCAAACAGGTTCTTTACCAAGGAGTCAAGCCAGCAGGATGTGATCCAGCTTGTTGTGACCCTGAGAGGACAGAGTGAGGTGGTGGCTATCCCCAAATGACCACCTGAGACCCTCTTGAGACCGTGTCCCAAGTTTTCTGTACATGGCCAAATACAAGCTATAGAGCTTTGTATATATAAATGATTTCTGTGAAGGGGGAAGAGAATACCAGATGAATAGGAATATTAGTATGTATGTTTTGTATAGATAAATAACAGCTTTGGAACTTTGCATGTGTGCATGTGTTAGAAGTGATCCCCCATGCATCCAATGACAAAATAAAGTAATGCCTGCTTTCTGAAATTACAATATTAGAGAGTTTTATTCTTCCTGATATTTTGATAACACAGCAAGCTTGTTCAGTATCTCTCTCAGCCTAAATATGGGTAAGAATATGGATTTCCCCTTGAGATAATTCTTGAGCACAAATTACAGGGAGGTTGTCTTCATGAGTGGTGCCACCAGGCTCCTAAATTAATACCTCATTTTGAAGCACTGCTATTTCTACACTTGGAGCTCCCTCAGCAATTTGCTCTCTGCTCTGAAGGGCAAGGGCATGTTGCTGCTTACTCCCCAGGGGAATCAGATGCAGTAGAAAGCCTGTCATTCCTTTATATTTGACTCAGGAGAGCGTTCAGAAACAGCATATTCCATGAGGATGAGACTTGTTCACAGAATCAGCATATGTCCAGGAATCCATGGCATATAAATCTAAAAATGTTTTGGACAGAGGCATAGCTCCAGTCAGCTTTCATGTGGCCAAGGAGATGTATTCTGTGTTCCCAGTGAGTGATTTTGGCAGTATTTTTAGGCTCTTGTTTAAGAAAGGAGAGATGTGATGAGCTCACATTTTCTGCTGCCTTGCTCATAAACACATACCTCGCTTCTCCTCCTGTACAGGGAAATGTGCTCTCTCAAATACGGTTGTTGAATATAGAAGGAGCATGAGCTCATGGATTCCTTTCCTTTCCAGGGTCTATTTATGACTATTAAAAATAAAAAAAATTGAAAAATTAAGGAAGGTCTAAAACATCTAATACCTTCCTCTCACCACTCAAAATCCCTCACATGCCCCTGCCTGCAGACCCAAGGACTTGTGCAAGGATCACAGCACTGCTCAGTAAAGGGCAGGAGAAGCACCATAAAACATGACAGTATTAAGCACAGACATTAAATCAGGAATGAGAAATCGTGTCTTCAAAACTCAACATCGCTGCAGCTGCCCCATTAATTTGGATAGATCAGAGCTGGATGCAGAGGAGTTTGGATCTGTTCCAGTTCCTTTCTGGGTCAACATAACCTTTGGCACCAGGGTCCCAGCACAACCCTGAGGCTGGCTAGAAATACAAATAAGTACTCACTAAAACTTGTTCAGACCTCACTGATCCCAGCTGTCACCAGTGCAGGGAAGACAAACACACAGTATATTTAAGGAATCCTGCAGTATTCCTGATTCTGTCTCAACAATGGATGGATCTGTGAGAGGACATCACTCTCCTTGGGAGGTGGATGCTAGAGGACAAGCCCTTAGCTTAGCATCCTTGGGACCAAACAAGGCAAAGATTCCTGTGGATTTTTTCTAATTTTACTTCTTCACCCACTCTAGCCAGGCCAGGACTGATGGCACAGCAGGATTTCACAAAAAGCCACCAAAATTCTGTTTGAACAAACTGCAGCGCTTGATTTCAAACGAGAGATGATGTCCAACAACACTTCTCTGGTTAAACATGACTATCCTAGCAGATATGTACCATTTTCTCTGAGTAATTCTTGTCAACAGGAGCTCATGTCTTCCAGCCTGCCACCCTGTCTGCACACAAGTGCACACAAGCATGAGGCAATGCTGACTGATGAAGTTTGAAAACGTGAGTTTTCAACAGGAAAGTCAACAGGAATTACTTCTTGGACACTTCTGTTATTTGAGTTGTGAAGAATGAGCAGTTCTAACTTGTGTTTGAAAGCTGAAAACTCAACTTTTAGCTGCAGCCTGTAAACATGAAATCAGATTTCTTAGAGCATCCTGTGAAGAGCATCCTTGCTTACAACTTTTAATGTAACAAATATCATTTGGGTCAAAGTGGAAATTGTCTTTGGAAACCCATCTGAAAAAGCAGAAAAAAGATATTTTTCTTTAACTAAGGGGTTTCTTTCTCCCTTGAAATTTTGCTAATAATATTATTTCTCTTCATATATATTTATGTGTTTTAGAAATGCCCATAGCACTAACCCTCAAGAAAAAAAAGAAAAAAGTAATGAGATTAGTTTTTTTAAATATTTTTTTCTGTGCTTATGCCTATACAACTCTTAGTATCTTTATTGAGTTTCCTAACTCATTTAAATCAAAAAGAGGGTGGCCAGTGCTTTTACTTAATATCTTCAGTAATTCTTTTATTTATCAAATATATTTCTACATTTCCTAGAACAAAATTATTTTTTTTTTATATTTTTATATATAGATTTTATTCATATTTATTTCTATTTCTATTTACATTTATATATATAATATTTTTTCATATATTTACTTGCTGAACTGAGCAAAATATTTAAGAAATATTTAAAGTAAAAATCAGTGACCTGACAAAATCAGGAAGGAGTCAGGCCACTTAGTGTACTTGAGAACAAATATAAATGAAAGAAACTCTTAACATATATTATCCTACAGATCTTTTAAGTGCAGTCCTCATAAGCAATGCATAAACAGAAAAACTCTGTGTACTTGGTTATACAGAGGTGCCAAAGGAGATGTGGGAAATGCTAAATAACTTCTGTAAGTAATAAGTAAAAAGTAATAAATTACTACATCAAACCAGCCACAGTTCCTGGGAGTCTCACACCTCTCTCTTCCCTGGGCTGTCACCAAATAATGATGAATGCAGAAAACTCTTCCTGGAAAAGCAGCATTTCTGAGAAAACTTCCAGGGTAATTTAAAGTACAAATGACTTTTTTTACTTGTGCCAATATTAATAT
Organism: Parus major; assembly: GCF_001522545.3. Taxonomy (NCBI): domain Eukaryota; kingdom Metazoa; phylum Chordata; class Aves; order Passeriformes; family Paridae; genus Parus; species Parus major. Next base: position 3,104,094 of record NC_031774.1, on the reverse strand, counting down.
TGAGCATGCAGCAATGATCTCTTTTCCAAAAGGAAACTGCTGTATCACCCAAACTTTATTTTAGTGCTTACTTTAGACCTCAGGGTACCATCTTTTTATTTGGAAGGCTTAATTTAAATGTTACATTGTCATGGTTTTAAAGCAGTAACTAAAAAATTACTAGAAAACTTATTTCTTGCTGTGAGATACGGATTAGAACAGGAGCAAAACAGGCTTAAAAGGAATAAAGAAAGTTTACTAACAAAACTACAAGAATAAGAACACCAAAATAAAACTTGCAGAAAACCCCTTTTCCTCCCACTCCCCAACTATTCTCTTGTTCACATGACAACATAGAGACAAAAAACTTTGGAACTTTGGTGTTTAAAACAGTCCCAATTCCTGCTAGAATCTTTTCATCAGCCTTTGTAGAGAAACAGAAGTCTTCTTCTGCTAATCTATGGAGTTTCTCACATGAAAACCATTTCTGTTATAACTTTCTATTTCTCTGATGCCTGCTGCCCAGAAATCTGTCATCAGATTTCTTCCTCCTATTTCCCATCACTCTGAGGTGTGTTAGGGGCCATGAGTCTAGGGATGTCATTTTTAAGGATGAGTTATTTAAAGGCAGAAGTTCTCTTCATCTGTCTCTGTGAGCTTTCCTGGAAACAGAAGTTTTCTCTTTGCCTCAAGCAGCCTCAAATCTTCAATTATTACTTCTCTCCCCTCTCTTCCAGCACCTCACTGTATCACAATTACTCCACTTTTTGCTCAAAATCCACACTTCGAACACTCTATTCTTCCTAATATACACTGTCATGAATTAAAGGAGCTTTTTCAGAACACTACTGTCCATCTCCATAGCTTTAACAGAAAAATATTTCAGCTTATAAAGCATCTCCTTATTCTCTCTTCCCTATCTAAAACTTAACTCTTTTCTTCACTGTCTTTTTATGATGTTTTTATGTTTTATGATGTCTTTTTATGATGTCTTCTTCATGTTGATTGTCTCTCTCTCTGTCTCTCTGGGAAAAAGGAGTAATCTTTAAGTCTTATTTAGGTAGTAAAAGAGTTAAAGTCTGGGAAAGTTGCAGATGTTGATGGTGTCAGGTTTCAGATCAGTGGCAGAAACTACAAACCAAGCCAGGCCGGCTCCGTTTCTTTTCCCCCTGCCCTCTGCAGCCTTGTCCGGCCTGGAGCGGGGGAGGAGGCCACGACAGAGCCTGTTACCTCTACAGAAGCTGGAAACACAAAGACAACAAGAGAACCCTGGCTTTACATCTTAAGGGGGTGTTCACAGGTTGATCTCACTTCTGAATGGTTAAAACTGCTGTCAATTCTTAGAAATGACTGATAATTGGTCACAAGAAAAGACTCCCATCAGCCTCCAGCAGCTTCAACTTCCTCCCAGCTCCTGAAGCTATTTTAAAGGTAAAGTTACCCCATGACATACATATAACAAGGTGTGCTGGTTTTCCTGGGACAGAGTAAATTTTCTTTGCAGTGGCTGGTGCGGAGCTGTGTTTTGGATTTGTCCTGAACACAGAGTTGATAATATAGAGATGATTTTGTTATTTCTGAGCAGGGCTTACACAGACCCCAGACCTTCTCTGCTTCCTCTTCCTTCAGCAGGGATGTTGGGGTGCATGGGGAGGTGGGAGGAGGCACAGCCAGGACAGGTGACCCAAAGTGACCAAAGGAATATTCCAGACCATGTGACAAGAGAGAGGAAGGGGGAGAGGGATATTTGGGGTGATGGTGTTTGTCTTCCCAAACCTTACCTGTGATGGGGCCCCTCTGGAGGTGGCTGATTGATGGGTAACAGTGAATTAATGCCTTGTTTAGCTTTGCTTGTGTGTGTGGCTTTTGCTTTCCCTGTTAAACTGTCTTTATCTCAGTCCACTATTTTTCTAGCTTTTTACCCTTCACATTTTCTCCCTGATCCTGCTGTTGGGGGAGTAATACCCCTGCCTGGGCTGGGGTTAAACCACCACAAAAGGTAATTTTATCAAAGGCAACTGGAAAATCTGTGGTCAAGAGCAGTATTTTTCCATGACAGAGCAGCCAAACTTGGAGCCAAGGCCAAGAGTAATCAGAGAGAAAAGACCCATCAGCATCAGTCATTTCTCAGGTGAATACATGAGAACTGAGCTTTATATGGCAAAAAAATAATAAAATAAAATGCACTTCTTAATTTTGGTTTCAAGATGCTCATGGTACTGGGATTTCCAGATGTTTAAAATCTGTGCTGTCTCAGAGTGAAACATGCTGGGCAGGGCTCTTTTCTTGATGCTGGTTTTCAACATCCAGGCTGCTGCCCCACACTGAGAATAGGCTGGGCACTAGGTGTGTCAAAACAAGCTAAAAGATGAAACAAGAAAAAGAAACCAGTGACTAACAGCATGATTACATAGGTGCACGTGGATCTGGGATACAGGATAGCTGTTTACAAGTCCATCTTATGTGATGGATGTTTATTTGTTCTAAGACAACACCAAACACAGACTTTTTGACATGAACATGAATGTTTGGCCCTGCTGCAGTACCTGGCAGTACCCCAGTGCTGGGACACCAGGAGTGATGTGCAGACTGGGAAAACCACTTCAACCAACAGGAACATGGAGTCAGCTCTGTGGTGGTATTCAGGCCTTATGGTTTTAAAAGCTTTTTATTTGTTTGTTTATTTGTATTCATTTTTATTTGTTTATTTGTAATCTCATTCTGAATTTTGAAAATGGGGTGGATTGAGCATATTCCCATCCAGTATTTCCATACACCTCTTTATTACAAACATGGAAATACACTGCTAAATATTTGACATGCTATAAGGGATGTTTTCATTTTATAAACTAGCAAAGAAACCCTATTTTCTATGACCCAGAAATATGCCTGGGCACATTATGGTAGCATGGTTTAAAAAAACAAAACACCAAACAAAACCAAAACAGAAACCTCCACCACTTGCATAAAATCTCTCTGTGCAAGAAATTCACTCTTTCACACCCCACATTTCCCATTTTCTGCTTTTCTGCCTAGTGACAGCATGGATACCCCTTTTTCTGCCAGCAAACACATCTGTACCTGTTCATGAAGCTGGACAGTCCATTTCCTGTGACCTTCAGCAACACAAATCTGTTAGCAAGAGTCTCCTAATGTGCATCACCTTATATAAAGTAACTATTGCCAAAGATTTCACCTGATGTTTAGCTCTTTGTTGTGGGCTGTTGTGCACCTCAAGACAAGAAGTTGGTACTGCTAATAGCACACTCTCTAAGTGGACACATCTCTGTGCTTGAAACATACACACCAATTCCAAAACAATTATGGAAAATAAATTGATCCAACTCTATTTTATGCCACTGGAGGGCATTCACTGCCCTTAGAAATTCCCCTGTTGCAGTTTGCAGGCTCCAGAGTTGCTGCAAAGTGGGACAGGGCGAGTCTGTGTTTAATCTATTTAATGTCAACATAGCTCATACATGTGCTTCCCAGAATTTCCCCCATCAGAGCTCCCCAGGAAATCATGACTCTTCTTCATTAAGATATATGAGCATCTATTTCATCTGGGTGTCCAGCAGAACTTCCACAAAGTCAGGTTTATGCAACAGACTCTCACTAGACCTTGGCTCAAGACCCTGGAAGGGGAGCAGCACTGAGCCCCTGTCCTGGGAGGCTTTGGGCAAATTTATTTTGCATTTCTGATGCTCTGGCCCAGCAGCTGCATAATCCTGCCACTCAATGTGTTGTTACTCCCTTAGAGGGAGGCCAAGTCGAAAGTGCTGTTGAATATCTGACATCACAGACTTTGTTAAGCAGGTGCAAAGAGCTGCATTCTTTCCACTGGGGAAAAGTGGAGATAAGCCTCTTTACAGGTCACACCACAGAGGCAACCAAGGCTCCCAGAGTTGAGGGAACAACAGAAACTGGATTTGTGAGTTACTCAGGCCAGTGTCACCTCTCTGGGGGTTTATTAAGGAAATATCTTTAGGCTCAAAGCAGAAAAGCTTTAAATACCTTTTAAATACCATTAAATACCATTTAGCACAACAGAAGCACTAGGTTCTGGCATTGCCAAAAATTGAGACTGTCCCTTCTCCAACAGATAATATTTCAAATGTTAAACCCAAAGTTGTAAGATCCCCTAGGATATTTGATTCCCCAATTTCTATATTTATCTTCATTTGTTTATGTAGCAGTGCTGCAAGCTGATGAAAGGCTGCAAGAGCTGCATTTTAATGATGGATGCAGTAAGCCCATGACAAAAGAACAAGGAATTTAGAGAGAGAAAGGGAGAGGGCAAATGTTAAGGTGAGAAAGAGCTAAAGGGCTTAAAGACCTCAGGAGAAGATGAATTCTTGGCTCCACTAAAGATTAAGTTAAACCAATTACTTCAGCAGGATCAGTATGGAAAATGTAGTTGAAATGCACTTGGATCTTGTGCAACAAATTTCAGATGAATGTCAGATATTAGTCTACATGCAGTTAATGAAAAGTAATTTCTTGAAGTTGCCTTTGGATTGGAAATTCAATATCAAAATGCAACCACTTTGACTCAACACAACTCCCTCTGGGGAAGCAACACCACTCATCCTGGGGGGGTCATCTCTGCTAATGGGCCATGATGGAGCATAAAAGGCAGCTGTGAGGAGCTGGGGCCATCAAGGACTCCCAAAAATATCCTAGACTCACAGGATTCCATCATTCCACTGAGAAACTCACCACCCTGGGGGAGGTACTGAGCATTCCTGCTGGGACCTGAGCATTTGTAACAGGGGACTTGGGACACTCCCAGCATCACCACTCGAGGGAGCGAGGGCTGGACCAGAACTTCCACAGGAACCACCACTTTTGACAAGACTGCAACCATCACTTCCACAGGACTGCAATCACTATTTAATTGGACTGTAGCCACCACCCTGACCCACAGGCTGACAGGCTGTACTCTGAATTTGTGGGTTAAAACAGCTTTTCTGTATCATTGCATTTATTGCAACTGACCTGAAACCCCTCTCAAGGTATTTATATTATATTATATTATATTATATTATATTATATTATATTATATTATATTATATTATATTATATTATATTATATTATATTATATCTCATTTATATTGAGTTCATTTTCCCCACTGGTTTACTTTCAAACCAGCATATTCAAAAATGGAAGAGAACTTTATATCTATATCTAGATAGATAGATGTAGATATAGATACAGATATAGATGTATGATATATTTAAATATGGGCCAAAATGCCATTAAATGTTTAAATATTTTCCTTAGAAAACATCCAGTTTTCACCTCATAAAGTCTGCCTGAATCCCATTTCTGCATTTTTCTGCCAAGCATCTTTGTGGACTATACTTTCCACTGGGATATGTTTCCTGTGATACAAACTGGGTTAAGTGGCCACAGTGGCAAGAAAGATGTGGCTCTTCCAGTGAACCCAGGCCCTACAGCAGGAGTGAGTCAGGGCACTGGGAAAGTAGTGTCACAGAGATAAGCACAGATTAAGATGAAACAGATCTAAAAGGAAAAGAATTGGCTTAGGTTTACAAACTGGTGTTTTCAAATCTCGCCTGGCAAAAAGTGTTTTCATCCCAGCTGCAATTTTTTCCCAGTAGCAAATCCAGAACTTTAGCCAAATAATTTTAAAATCACCTCATTATGTTTCTCACCAGATGACAGAGGAATTCCCAAAAGGGCCATGTTTTCCCACTTACAAATTCATGTGCTTGACATGAAACTGGCAGCAGTGGTTGGAATGGATGAGCAGAGCTATCTCAGTGTTTAGACAACAGACAGAAGAGGACAACAGAAGTTGGATATGATAGTGGTTATTCAGTCAGTGGCTCTCTTCTCTAAGGCTTGCCAGTCTGCCAAGGAGCTCCAGTAAAGTCAGACCACAGACAGCAGATATGCTGTCCAAAGGTGCAGAAATGTAACAGTGCTTCCCTTCCCTTCCCGTACCTTCCCGCCCCTTCCCTTCCCTTCCCTTCCCTTCCCTTCCCTTCCCTTCCCTTCCCTTCCCTTCCCTTCTTCTCTTTTCTTTCCTCTGATGTTTTTCACATGCAGAACATGAACACAAACATAAGGTAGATTTCACCTGGCCCTGCCATTGCTGATTTACTGTGCTCAGGACAGAGCCTTGAGATTTTCTGTGCTGGGAGTTGCAGGCTGCTGCTGAGGCTGACAAATATTGCTGTGAAGCCTCGTGTTTGGTGTCCTGCCCAAATTCAAACATTGTCACAGACACAATGCTGTAAAATAATGTCCAGGGTTTAATTTGGCTGATAAAGTCTTCTCTGAATGCTTCATACACAGAGTTCTGTCAACTGCAATTTTGGTGAGAATTACTACTTTCCACAAATGGAAGAATTGATTTCTGAATGCAATTAAGGGACAGAAAGGGAAAAATCCAACTGAGTTCACAGTTCATCTAACACTATTTTTAGAAACTTGGAGAGGAAATGGTACAAAACTGTTAGACAACACTATAGTTGCCTTGCTTTAAGGGAAATATCTCCAAAGAGTTAACTATAGACCCAAAAAATACCTAACAGCACAAAAAAAAAAAACAAAAACATGTGACAGCATCAAACCTAAATTCTCAACATGGGCAAAACTAATAGAGCTTTTCTACAGCCAGGCACAACCCCTGTAGTTCTACAAATTAGACTGAGCCCCTGGGAACTGTGCCTGCAGCTGCTATGCAGATGTGTAGATAGAATATGAAGGACATTTTTTCCAATTACACTGGATGATTCTAAGGCTAATTAAATTACCCCTGATCCATTGCTAACTGATATTTTTCCTTATATAGGAATCATATATTTCATCATCTAGCAGAACACATTTCAACCTGAGAAGTATCCTCCCATGGATGGGCAACAAATTGAATTCTTCTCACTTCAAACTGATTCTCATCTTGTAATATTATTTTTTTTTATAAAATATCTCTCTTTGGAATAAAAGTTGTCCTTTCTGCTTGTTTGGGAGCAAGACCTCTTCATCAGGAAGCTGGTTAGTGTTTGACAAGACAGAAAAATGCACAAACTCTCCTGCAAGTGTTTATCCAATATTTAAACACAAACTTAGTTTCTGTTTGTGGAAGAGAGCACAGCCAACCTGTATGATTGTCAAGATCAGCTAAGAACCAAATCACAAACACAGCTCTTAAGAGCTGAAGGACCTGACTGTGGCAAGTACAGATTTGGTATAGAGCCCACCAGATCCTACAAACACCTTTAACAACAGGATTTTTGGAGTCATATGAGTGTGACCAATTGAAAACGTTCTGTACATAAGTCACAATTGTTCAGGCACTGAACTGACCTTCAATGACCTTTATAAAACCCTTAATTACAGGGACACCAAAGTGAACACTTCAAGATACTGTTCCTTTATGAGAGATTATGGGGAGATTCAAAATTCCCCTGCAACTGGGGAACAAGAATCAAAACTAAACAACATTATAATGGATATAGAGGATGGGCAGGAAGGGACAGAAGACAGAGCAACCAGAAAGAAAAAGGATGCCAAGGGCTAAAAATGAAGGAAAACAGAAGGTTGGAAAGGAATGTCACTGGTGTGATGAGTTCAGAGGGAGGTGGCAGGGGCAAGAGATCTTTTAACCATCGGAAAACAAAAGGAAATGGGCAGGTCAGAAAGATAGCAGAGGTATCTGACAGGAATTACTTTAACAACCAATTTCCCCTCCCTCTCTCACCCTTCTGCAGAACTGAAATTTATCTTAACAAAAAAGGTTTTTTATATGCTCTTCTTGGGACCTGACCAAAGTGTTGACTCCTTAGTCAACGTATTTCTTAAAGTCCCCAAATGTGCATAAAATACCCCCCTTTGTTATAACTCAAATGTCCTAGAATCCCTTCAAGCTGTGATCTCCTCAGGATAAACAATACTGTGCCAATGTCTGGCTGATGAAAACCTCCAGAGACATGTCAGGAGCTTAAAAGTGAGGCATTGTAATTTTGCAGAGGGCAATCCTCACGGTGAATTTCTGTTCTGTACTGTCCCACCATGCCACCAGGAGACAACAACACTAGCCAGAGCTGTCTTTAGGCCTGTCCACAATGCAGCATATTTGCTGAGATACCACCACACCAACAGCATTCCCATGGATGGGACAGCCTCAAATTCTCTGGGCAGCTTGGTCCACCCTCTGAGTAAAGAATTTCTTCCATATATCTACTTGTAAAATATCCCATCTTTCTTGTAGGCTCCCCTCAGGTAGTGGGAGGCTGCAATTAGGTCACCCTAAAGCCTTCTCTTATGCAGACTGAAAAAAAACAATTCTCTCAGCCTTTCAATTAGGTCCTAAACCCAGAGATTTCACCTGAATAATAAGGGAGATTAGGTTTTTGATGCCATACCCCTTATGTTAATTTGACACCCCAGATTCTCTGCCAGCAAATAATTACCAGCCAGTCCTAGGAGGCTGACAGAAGGGAACTCCATGACTAGGAAAGATAAATAAAGTATATTGTTTCCTGTTTACACTGGACATGAGCTTTATATAACTATCCCACCAGTTAGCATTAACTGGGCAATTATCCTGGCAAACAATGGCACATTGATGACAGCCAAACAAAGGCATCTCAGAGCAGCTCCTTCACCAGGCCACTGCAGCAGAGCCCCTCTGAATTGCCTCAGTTCTGGCTGCCATCCCAGCATTATTGACCCTCCAACAAGGGCTGCACAGTCACAGGGGGAGCAGCAAGGGAAACAGTTGTCCTAACCTGTCAGCATTTAAGAGTACAAACATTTTTCCTTCCACAAAAGGAGATGAAAATTTGGAGGGAAGAGTGTTCACAGGCTGAGTGCACACAGCAGAACAGATTGGCTGGGGAGAAGGAAGGTTTGTTTTCCATCCTTTTGAAATGTTTCCATTAGATTTCCACCTCCTTCGTCCAAGTGAAAGCAACATTTCAGCAGTGGAATGGAAAAGGGAGAAATCTAAGGATTGGAATATGTCAAAGGACTTTTTTTTCCCTTAACCCCAAATCTGTATAGTAGGAGCCTCAGCTAGCTGAATCTTTCTTGGCAACAATTCCATTTCAGTGAAATTACTCATTTTGTCAGAAAAACTCTGAAGAGACACAGTCCATAGTTCACACAAAACAGAGGAATAACACAACAGTGCTGCTCCCATGACTGTTTCCAGCAGGTAGGACTGCTCAGGCCTGGCATGGAGAGGACCAGGCTCTGCAGTGGCATTGCTACATCTTTTGCCATACCAGACTCAAACAGAGCCTGCCTGAGCCACAAAAGATGATCACTCTGACAACCAAGTTGAATATTAGACAAATCCTCAGTGCTACCCAGCCTGCAGAGCCATACAAAACAATTTACAGAAATTAAATGAGTTATTCCAAATACTGACATTGCCTATTTCACAGGCATGTGAAGGCTGCTTTACAGTGCTCTGGTGCCTGCTGGTCACTTGTTACCCCAAGATTTCCAAGATACCAGAAGTCGAGATTTAAGTCATATCTGGTCAATTTTATTTAGCCTTAATGTTTTCTCTTTTGTACAAAGAAAAAGGGTATTTTATTATCTGAACACAAATCAAAGGATGAATATGACTGTAGAACATCTCACACTAAATGTTAAAACAGCTACTATCTTATCTACTTAAAATCCCAAATCTTTAGACAGAGCAAAATTGATCTTTAAAATCCCCAGTACTGAAATATTTCAAACATTGTATAGTAATACCTACAACCAGTGTCTTGAAGGAAATCAGAGCTGCAAATACCTATTGATTATGTAAATTCTAGATTTCTTAAGGTAAGTGAACTGCTCAGTGAGAGCTGGTGCTGTGGAGTTGTGGACAATGCTTATTCCAGCCTGAATAATTTCACTGCCTTACTGAGGCTTAAGAACTCCAGCAAAACAACCTCATACCTCAACTGGAGAAAACAAGAGAAAGAGTTTTAACACTTTCACACTTTTAAGCAGGAAACAAGCAGAGGAGGGATGCTTTTTCATGGATGTGATGGTACTTTTACCTCCCTGTTCTCTCTGGAGACCTGTACATAGTTTTGACTGATAGTAGTAGGTTTCCTGCCACTAATAAAAAGGTTCCCTGTCCCTTCCCATCTTATCTGGCTCTGTCCAAGATATCTGTCCATCTGCCCACAATCATTTGCTGGCTGCAGAGCCCCTGAGAGAGGCACACTGAAAATATTCCTTCTGTGGTCCTCCTCAACTTCTCAATCTCTAGTGAGTTTAAGAATCTTAAACACCAGGTGACCCAGAGTGAAATCCATTTTAATGGGGCCTTGGTTAAATCAATCAGAGTTGAATTAGGCAACCCTACACAGAAATACATTAAAAAAACCCAAAGCAAAACACCAAAAAAAACCCCAAACCCAACGAAAAATACATTCTTATTTCTGTTGGCAGTCTTACAAAGCAAGGATATAGGATGTTTTCAGTTTTAATCCTTTGCTTCACTGTAAAGCTAACCAGCATTATCCAAATACTGTGCATTACACAGTTTGCATTTCAGTTTATGGCAGTACTCCTCCAGTGCCACAGCAGATGAGGTCCTGGTACCCACTAAACTCATTCAGCACATGCTTCTGTCACTCAGTAAAGATGTCACCCTGGTGGTGACACACTGCAGCAAGGAACAGAGCTGGCAGGTGTTAAGGAACACATCAAAGTTGGTTTTGCTGTAAGAAGAAAGTAAGAATATGTCTATATCCCACCAGAACATCAACTTTTTAATCTCTCATTTCAGTCTGGTACTGTAATGAGAGAAGCCAGAGCTGTAACAGTAGATGTATTACATTTTCTCTGATGTGCTTTCCTCTGGAGCAGAAGTGTATTATGTTTCATTGTACTATAGAAGTTTTAAGATTAGTGCACAGAAAAAATACCAAAGAAGTGAGATGTCTCAAAAAATTTATTCTTATTGTAAACATCATCATAATCATCACACACCCAAACTCCTGCAAGTATGATAAATCCACCATACCAAATTAATGCATTCCTTAATCAAATTTTAATTTGATTTAGAGTAATAGTGACAAAAGAGGTGATTTTTGTGAAAAAAAAGATGGGAAATCTCAGCTCTTTATATTTTCATGTGTATTTAAGCAAAATGAGTTGCACCAAAAGAGTAACTAAGTTAAGAATACACTTTTCCTATGGCATGAGCAACAAGTAGCCAAGGACATGCAGGAGACAGGGGAGAGGGATCCTCCCTAAAGTCTTGTTCTGTAGCTTCTCACTATTTCAGTCTTCCATCAACCTTGAAGTGCATCCCTGTGAGACAGAAACCAAAACCAACCACAAGTGTTGGGACTGCAGCATCAAACTACCTTTGAGCAGTTTATTTGCAGAGGCTGAAAAGTGTAATTAAATCCTGTCACATTCCCCAGTGTTTCCACATCCACAGTTCCTCAAACAACCGCATGTTCTCTGCATTTATGTGTATATAACACTACTTTTTATGACTTGCAGGAGTTCAGCACAGGTCTCCCTGGCCTTCTAATATTTCTACATCAGCAGCCTGAGTTTCTACCAATACACAGCTACACAAAATGTACTTCTTTCATTCTGGCATTTCATTCTATTTTCAAAAACATTTTTAGGAATGATTCCAAGATAAATAAATTTCCTCAAGGATTAAGCAGTTTCTGGTTTTAAAAATCTGACATTATTTAGATGGCCATCTATGAGCCCCTAGGCAAATTTTCAGTACTGTGAAACAGAGGAGACACACACTCCTTTCAGCACCAGAGGTATTTGATCGTTTAAACAGCCATATACATTTTGAAATTAAGCCCTTGAAATTTTTACTCTATCCTCAGGCACTTTTTAAACAAAGGGTGCCTATATTTACTGAGTGAAAAGATGTTAGGAAAAACTTCTTACAGCAAAAACCACAGAGGGAAGAAAAACACCAGTTAAAATTTTGAGCTGGCAATCAAAGTGTCAGCATCTTCAGCAGAAGAGAATCCCTCTTCCACTCCTTATTTATCAAATTAATTACTGGACTTAAACAAGAGCACCATTTCTCCACTTTTGGTTTTGTTTGCCTCTCAATTCTCAGTAGTTTAGCAACAGCTGGTCTCAGCAAGAAAGTTACTAAGGGTTATTATGACCCAAAGTGCCTCTATTTTCTCTGTGGCTCTTTTACCCAACAACCAACACCAAGCTCTGCTCTTTCCATTACCCATAACTTGGACACACTGTATTTAGATTAAACAATCCCAGCCCTTGGAACAAGATGTTTAGGTCCTTTCAGTTACTCTAGTCTAAAAGCAATCACTGTCCTCAGCCTCTGTGCACTTTACAACTTGTTGGATTTTTCTTGAAATGTGTCTGTTCTTAAAAGCCAAACCCATGGAAAAAGAACTGAGACCAAATTCCAGGTGATCAGACAACCATAACACAGGAGAGCCCAAAAATAACAGGAGAGATTCCGTGGTGATGTCTGGCCTTTTGAACCGTGCACGTGGATTAAAACAAAACAGCTCATAATCACATTTTAGATGGTGCATACTACCAGTTTATCTGTACTTCAGAAGAATTCAGTTTACAGAGCCACGATTTTAGAACTTCATGGGCTTGCTTCAGACTCCAGGATCTACTTTATATTTGGAACAAGCTTAAAAAAGGTCACAGTTGGACCTTTTTTTATTAGCTTATAATATTATATTTTTATATATTTATATAAAATATTTATATTTTATATATTATATTATATCATAATTTATTTATATTTAAATTTAATATAATATTTATATTTATATATAGATATTTATAATATTTATTAGCTTATAATATAATATTTTCTTAGTTTATTAGCTTATATGGTCAAAAACAGTTAAGCTGGCAGTTTCAATGGCTGCAGATTCCCTCTATCTCTTACCATGTTTCCATCTCAAAAAGGAAGGTGCATGAGTGGATTTTCCTTTCTAAACCTCTTTAAACGTGGAGTTCCTCAGGCTGACCTGAAACTAACAGTTCAAAAATTTTTATTTAAAGCATACTGGCAACATAAATTCAACAAGAAGTTCCTTATAGAGGTGTTATCAGCCTCTTTAGATCTGCATCCAGCCCTTAACTCAAAAAATGTTTATCATTTACACTCCAATCATCCCTGTAGAAACTGAGCACTTGTAGTCCTACTAACAAAATACAAATTATGTTGCTGCTGACAAAGACATCAGAGCCCTTCATTTAGATCCATATATTCAGAGCATTTTGCCACCAGTGTACTCACCAACAAGAAATAGTAATTTTTGTGAAGATAAAGACCCCATGATAACAGATATGTACAGATATGATCAATAGGTGTTACTGCTATGAGCTGAGCTAAACTGCTGTACAAGCTATTCAGCCTAAATATTTGAGATGACCAGATACAAAATCAAACTGTACAAATGTCACCTACACTCCATAGAAAGTATATTCAGGTTTTCTCAGGAATTAATAGAGGTATTTCCTGGGAAAGATTTTTAACAGGCTGTGCATCTGTGACACCAGGAAAGGGAAAAACAGGGGAGAAAAACCCTGATCCCCTTGTAGCTGAAAATCCTTCTACAGCTGGCAGCAACCCAGACCAGACTTTCTATATGAAGAAACCTTTATTTAATTTAAAGGTTTCATTGGAATAAAGAGAGAAACATTACAAAAATTATGTAAGGTAGTTTTCTCTCTCTCTTCTTCCAGAAGTATAGAATGTACTTATAGGTCTCCTCTAGCAAATATCTTGGCAGAGCTGGCCAAATCAATAGGTAAAAATAGGATAAATAATGCCTGAATTAATGTGTTTGATTCTTAAAAAATAAATGGAGTCTGAATGTTTTCAGTCTAATGACACATGTAAAAATTTAGATATGGAATCTGACATTTAATCTTCACCACACAGACTTAACACATAGAATACAATTTCTTGTATTTCACATGTATATTGATATAGAAAATAAAGCCAGCTCTTTTGCTAGATATTGAACTGCTCTCCTCAGGTGCTTTTAATTTTTGGAATCTCTTTCAAGTATGTAGATTAGCTCTTTTGTAAATATTTTAGCCAGTCATAAACATTCAGCAATAGAAAGAACAGCAAGGTCAAGTTCTTGCTTTCCATAGCAGTTTAGTCTTTCCACAACACTTCATAAAATATTTTGTGGTAATCAAGCCTCTAACAATGCAATTAAATAAAAGCTCTCTTTCTGTTTTTATTAGATTCAAACATACAGATTGAGATTTAAGCAACTGGTGAAAGGAACCCTCTGCAGTGCTTAAAAGTTGCCTCCTTAATCTGAAGAAACTTGGGAGTTTATTAAAGCACATATACCAACACAAACCTTTATACAGAATACCTACAGGAAGCATACCACTTCCCTGAGATTGGAATCTAAAGGAAGCCCACAGCAGTGTTGGTTATTTAAGCAGTTAAGACCATGCCAAATTAGTTGATATCTCAGAATTGATTGCATATTAATTGTTGCACCCCTCCCTTAAACTGGCCTAGTGACACAAGGAGAAAAGTCCTTTTATTCCCTTGCCTTCCTGTAACCTGCCTGTGCTATCAAGACTTACCTGGAGGAGGAGAAATAGGAGATAAACAGAATATTATCAGGGGGTTAAGAAGTGAACTCCGGGAGAGAAGGCCTGGAAGGTTTGAAGTGTGCTGTGCCCCAGAGATGAAACATTTGCATTCCAAAGCACTTGAGGAGAATGAGCTTCCAGCAGGAACAAGAGAACCTAGAGATGCATCAGGTCCCAGAATTAAACTAAATGAAAGAAAAATCCCATTCATTACTATCATATTTTTCATCTAAACAGAATAGATTGAAAGTGTCTTTTAGAGCCAAACTCCTTGCCATTTTCTTAATGCACTGGTTAAGTGATGTTTTAATTATTTTTTATTTTTTTTAATTTTTTAGTATAAAATCTTTTTTCTTATTTAAATCAAGTTGAACAATTCTATATTGTAAAAAACTAAGGCTAATGGGAACAGTAACATTATTTTCCACTGAGTCAATAACTGGACAAACATCACAAAACTGATGCTAGGATTGTTCTGTTTGACAGAATTGTTTTCAGATTCTAAAGGGCATCATCTAAAGGGCACCACCCCTTTTTAAAAAGCAAAATTAGTGCTATAGGGTATAATTATATCCTCATCACAGAAGGCAACAAGGAATGTACATTTTAGATACCTAAATCCAGAGAAGGTTCTCAAATAGAGGGCTGGAGGGAATGGGAGGTTTGCTAATTATAATTTCAAAAATATTGAAGAATCCAATTGTGTCATGTCTCCAGTTCTTTCTCAAGACTGTTTACCAAGAATTATACCATGTCCAGAATATAACAGAGCACTAAGACATCTAGTGAGTGAAAAACATATTGCAAGTAGAATTTCTGTGTGTTATGTAAACTCAGCAGTGTTGGGTTTAATTATGAGATGTAATAAATCCAAGGGATCACTGCTGCAGGTTAATTATCACCACATGATTTTTTTCACTGTACATTTACAATTCTTACAGTTCCCAGGGAATGACTCTGCATCAAAACCCACCTGGTGTGGGATCTCATTGCAATGCTCTGGCCTTTTATCAGGTTCTTGCTTTAGTAAAGACCTAGTATCATACAAACTCAGAGAAATCATGTTTACTGGCATTATGTCCTACCCATTAAACACATACCAGGCATACTTATCACTGCAGACCACGTGTATTTAAATTACAGTTCAGAAACTGGGATGAATCACAAGCACAGGATGTCTAAACCATCCTTCCTAAAGGAAACACAACTTTTCCACAACTTTATTGACATAAAGTATAACAAAAACCTGAAATGACTTAATTCCTCATTCAATAAAAAGATCAAACTAATTATTTTCCCTATGGCCTTGGAAAACACAGTTCAAAATAAAATTGCCATCATTAGCTTCAAATACATCAGAACTGTTTCTTGGAGCTCATAAAATAAGGAACATTAATTCAGAGCAGATCCCTTCATGTTCTGACAGGAAAATGTGTGGAAAAAATATGTAGGAAAGATGTAATATCAAGACATGAAAAATGTTTGAGAAACAGAAATGTACTCCTTCGAACTCAAGTTGAAATTATCAAATGATCACAACATGAAATTGGAGGGCAAAAATAAATTGATCAATGTATTGTAACAGGTAAACTATAACTTGCAAGATTTGGAAATTATAAGAAAAGTTCAAATTCCTTGAAATTGAAAATTTAGGTCAGATTCCCTGGTTTATGCAATTTTCTTTACCAATTTTCCTTTTTTTCAACTTCAAAACTGAAATAGTATTACTTTTGTACACAATAAATAGCATATACTGCATATACACATCAACATTTCTTTCCCTTTCACTAAGAAAAATATATTCTTCAAAATAGAAGCAATAGTACAAGGATTTCTTTTTCCTTCAAGAACTTCAGGGGGAAAATGTGTATTTTCCCTGTCTGCTGACACGACCTTGCATTACCCTTTGGCTGACAATTTTATTGGCCAGACATTCTTGGTTTAGGACCCTGCTTACGTTTTAATTGTTTATGTTTGACCTGGTATTTGCAGATTTCTGGGTATGTAAACTTTGCTTTTTGTGATGTTGGGAGAAAATTTTGGATTGAAAAGCATGGGAATCCCATAAATCTTGAGTTCAGACTGACTTCACTTATCTAAGAGAGTTTTCTTCCTCACATTGATCAGGATTGCATCATTATTATTTGATACATTTTTATGTATCAAATGACTTTTTCACAAATCTCTTGTATTACAATCCAGCCAGAAACTCCTTAACCACAATTTCTCAGAAATGTATAAACATTTCACTAGTTGCAACACGTCTGTATTTTAAAAGGTGTTTGCACAGCTTCTGGAAAGCAGGAGAAAACAGAGTTAGGTAAACTAGAAGGATTAGTGAGTCACAGGTTTAGTGATAATGAACACAAAATCAAAGGTTACATACTGGATATTTCACTGTAATGAAAGAATATATTTTTAAAGTACATTAATCAGATTTAATTTAGAAGATTCTGGGTTTTTTTTCACATACCACAATCTCCAATACTTCAATATCATTACTACACTGTACTCTGAAAATATATGTATATCATCATTGTATATCACCTATCTCATCATTATCTCAACTCCACAAGCTTCAGAAGTCTCATACAGGTTTCTTCTCAAAATCATCTCCCAGACAATTTTCAGGGAGTTTAATTTAACAGAGTAAAATTTTAGGAGTATTATCTTTTGCTTTTCTTTGTTATGATACTTTTGTTGTGACAGGCAATGATGCTAGGGACCAGATGCCCAACCCATACTGTCCCTTGATTTGTGATCCATTCTGGTCCTGCTTGAGTGACACTGGAAACTCCTCAAAAACTGAGGATATTTATGCTCCTAGTGAGTCTTCTGTCCTACCCAAAACCTACATCACCATACAAACAAAATCTGTCTTTTTGACTTCCAAGACCTGCTTCTCAGTTTTCTCCATCTGGCTGTGAATTAAGTTAACTATGAGACACTAACAACTAAAATCTGACAGACAGGGGCAATTGATGTCTTTAGGAACTGAAAGTCAAACAAATAGAAATTTAGTTTTGATTGGCCAGTAGAGCTGCTTACCAAAAAGCACAATGAGCTGATTCTCAGTAAATTGCTGAAACACTAGTTTACAAATCACAGCAATAAACTTCCTTGATTTTCACAGTATCTTGAGATTTTGTTCTTTGCTTGTTTCTAATGAAAGTGGGATTCAATCCAGGATTGTAAGGAAAAAACAGCAAACATAAGACTCAGAATAAAGTTGTAACAGTGATAACAGACACGGTTGATCTCAAGACACAGCTCAGGGTATAAAAGCTTTGGGCTGAAAAGGCACAGGTTGGACACCTAGGTCTGATGAAGAAAAAACCACAAAAAGAAGATGAAGAAAAAACCAAAAAGAGAAAAACCCACACATTTCTGTATTCTGATCTGCCTTTCTCAAAGACCACTGCTGCACCCTAAGAATGCCAATATGTACTCACAGATAAAAAAGAACATAGTGGGAGTAGTTTACAGGTTAGGGGTCTGAAGTTAGGTGAGATGAAAGTGAACCCAAGTAACCTTCATTTTTCCTTTGCCTCCAATTACTGGAGAGAAATTTTAGGAAAGACTTATCAGATTTACATTGCTGAGCAATTCCTCAGAAATCTACCCACTTTGAGACGTATCATAAATTTATTACCTGAGAAAAAACAGCCTTTAAAACCACTCTTGAAAGTACAGAGCACTGCAACCAGTGCTTGATGTTACAAATCAAGCTACATTTGAAATCTATAACACAGACTCTCATCCCTGCCCTCCCTTCTCCAGCAACAGGGAGAACTCGTTTATCCAGAAAGCTGGATTATTATCTGTGCCTCCAGCTGCAGTGAGTCAAGGTTTCATATTAGATTGGTTGAGCTGCTTTTTTGTCTTATGGTTTTTGTTTTTGATTCCCCTAAAAAACTACTGAGGGAATCTGGGGTGGACTTAAAGTGCAGAAAAGTAATCTAAAAGTTATTTTTGATAACTGGGAGCGGAGAGGGAAACTTTAACTAAGTAATAACTTCTCTGTACATGTGTTTATTTGTGTGGTATTGCACACACATAATTAGTAATAATTTACTGCCAAGGTTTTTCTGGGGTTTTGTTTTTGAAAGGGCAATCACTTCTGGCTTTTAATGTTAGTTCCAGACATTGTTTGAAGTTGGTTTATGCTCTACCAGTAAGTTCTTATTATATTATTTTCAAAAGTTCACATTTCCAAAGTGGATTTAGTTGCCTAGCAGAGCATGCCTTTAATCATCATCAACAACAACAACACCACAGCAGCAAAGTAGGAAAAAAATTAAAACAAAGTCATGGAAAACATGTCATGATCTGGATTCTAGATAATATTTAATTGCACTTGCTCGAGACAGTGCCTTTTATAGTGATGTATCACTGGTGTAAGTCCAAGTTCTCCTTTACATGCCATTACCAAAAAGGCAGACAATTGAAAGTCTCCCTTATCACTCAGCTGTGTGGTGTAACCCAGTCTCCTACACCCTGCTTCCTGTGTCTGTTCTTCACCTGGCAATCAAAAAGTGCTCATTTATGAAAGCTAGCACCTTTCAGACATGCTGTAACTTTGGCAGAGAGGAGTTACTTAACATGTCCTTGATCTAGCAAAGATTCAGATATATAACTCGTGAATTTTAAATCAAGTTCTTTGATTTCATTACAAGGCAGAATTTTCTACCCATTATATATTGTCTCAATGTTAATTAAAGAGCATACTATGTAATTCTATGAACTATACACAGCTGGACAAGAATTCTTTTTTGAGAACATGATTCAAAAGCTCATAATTATTCAATTTACTTCCCTTTTGTGCTAAGAAACTGAAGCAATACTAAAACTTAGCCAAATGCTTTTCATATATTTAAAAACACATATATTAAGACTATGAGACAAGTATATATGAAATCTTTATGCAAATAAAAACATCATTTCATATGTTTCTACTCATGAAAAAGTCCCAAGATAAAAGAGAACGAAAATGCTTCATAGTGTTAGCAGAAAGGAGAAAACAAACCAATCCCCAGATAGACTTTGCAGATCTTATCATCAGCTCATGAGGTGTGTCTTTTGCTTACCAGAGATTTGGCCAACAAAGTCTAGATTGCAAATCCTTCTTGTACAGGATTTACACAAATTTTACAATGGAATACAAGCAAAATTAAAAGGAAGCAGTAGCACAGTATTGCAATACTCGTAAAGTCAAAATGCCAATTAAATGTTTCTCTTCCTAGCCAGCCTCTCTGTTGAGCACACAGGAAAACTCAAGTTGCAGAGCACAAATATGAATTACCATCCACACATACCCTGCCAACCAGCTGTGTGCAGCAAAGCTTAACTCAGATACTAAGGAACAGTTGTAAAAATAATTAGTGTTTAACCATCAGTAGAGGAGGTACATTTTCCCACCTCAGTCCTATCCCTGAAACATCAAACTGCATCCAAAGCCAACCTTAAAACTTCCCATAGAGAGCAAAAGACTGAAATATTGTTCACTCAGCATTTTACATACAATTTTTTAAAATCATAAATATGATTAAAAGGTTTTTCACAAACCTTCTGGAAAGAAAATCAGAACACTATTTCTCAATAGTCAACTTATTATTTTCATTAATTTCTCCCATGGGTACTGAGGTGAGAGAATATCTTATCTTGAGCTGTTTAATCCTTCTGCTGAAAGTACTTTATTCTGCATATATAAATAAAAGTGGATCAGAGACTGGAACTCACACATCTCATTTTCATAGGCTATTGGCTCTGGAATTATTATTACCTGTAAGCTATTTTAGAAAAACCACAACCATTTCAAGAGGAACATCAAATGTTTCAAGATGTCAAATGTTTCAAGAGGAGAGAGGTCAAATTCTGTGAATTTATTGACATGGACAGTAAATGAACAACAAATCCTGGTCTAAGTTAACTAGGCATGAAGTAGATTAACTTCTTAAGTGACTGCAGCAACCATTTGAACTGCTTTACAAGATGATTATGCTTTAAAAGTCTCAAAGGCTGAAAGGTAAGAGGCAATGACACTTTTCAACAGTTTAAAAGGCATAAAGTTGAAGCTTATTGTCTTTACTCTTAAGCATTTTAATCCTGAAATTTTACACCTCTGAAGCAGTCTTAAAAGAGCCCTAACAGTTTTATGTATGAGCAACACACCCAGACCACCTGAAATAACAAAAAAGTATGGAGATTTTTTTTCAAAGATCTGATTGTGTTTGAATCTCATGAAACATGATCAGCACATCCACTATATTCAGGAGATTACATAAAATATTTTCAATTTTTTAGCTGTTCAGCAAAAATATGGTCAGCATTTAAACATGGACTATACAAATAAACTATAATAACATCAGCCTAAAAACCCAGTTAACAAAAAAAAATAAAATAAGAAAATGATAAAAAAACAGAATCAGCACCTAAACTCTAGAGTTTCTTCAAATTACATTTTCTTTTACATTTTGTATGACTTGCTGATTAAACCAGTATGAAAATACATTCCTTGCTAAATTCATTTGGGTTATATTACCCACTTTCCCCACACCAAGAATGCTGGTAGTTTTAACCTCCCATTTCCCTTCCTGAGAAGTAAAAGGATTTGGATATGAAACAAAATTAAGGTGTACAACCTTGAGTCTGAAGTACATAGAAGGAAGTTTCATACAGCTTATGTCAGCTGCAATGGGCTGGAACCTTACAAACAAGTGCCAGCCAAAAACTTTCATGTTCAACCCTGTATCAGTGCAGCAGCTTTGGCACTTACCTGAATAAACATCACTGTCCAGATTCTGCTGATGAGGGTACTTTAAAGCTGTTCTCATGCACTTTTGGCTTGGGACACCTCTGACAAACTGCAGAGTGGCACAGGAGAAAGTGCTGGATGGGCAAAATAATTTACTGTTCCCAGTTCAAGACTGCATAAATTCTGATATCATGTGAAATAAATAATGCAGCAGATGTTGTGCCCAGTCACAGCTGCAGCCTCAGCTGCCATTCATCCACCTTTCACCTTTGTTTCCTGCATCCTGGCAGTTACATTTGGTATGGAAATTGTGTTTGCAATTTTGTTTTCAGCACCTTTCTAGCTGGCAATGCAAAGCTCAGCACTGTGAAGACTGCAATGGGGAAATGAACTCCAGCTCAGCCAGACCCAATACACATATCCTGTGTATCTGTCATTGCCCAACTCAGTGTACTGTGAGCTATGCTCAACCCAGAACAGATATCCTAACAAAGAGAGAAACCACTTCTGATCACTGGAAATCAAGTAATTGGCATTAGCCCTTTAAATTAGTGCATCAGCAAGAACAACAGGGGAACTCCTTGGATCCATCCTCTACAACCTGATCAGTTTTGTTAGGGAAGGCTGGTATGTATTTTACCAGTACCTCTGAAGGGCTCTTCAATCTCAGGCACATCACAGCCATCCTGCTTTCCTCCTGGGTACTGATATTCTACATATCTTCCAGGAACTGATATGTAAAGATGGATGCTCTAATGTAAAGAGGAAATTGAAGAGTTTTCCCTGATTTACCAGAAAGGAGCTACACATTACAGATTTTGTACCTGTAAAACCACATATGTTGGGATTGTATAATAAAACCTGTAGGGGTTTTGTTGTTTCAGTCAGACTGAAATTACAGAGAAAACATTCTAACGTCTATTAACATCTCGGCATTGCTGGATGAATTAACAATTTATTGCCTTTGTCCCAAAATACAAAACCTTGCATTGCTTAAACAAATTACCTGTTAAAGTCAATGACCCATCTTCCACAGGACCTATACACAAAAACACTTATATTTATCAAGCTGGGTTAAGGTACTTTCTGTTGTTTAGTGCTAATAATACTGAAATCATTTTAGTAGTAAGTCCTGTGAAAGAAACCAAAGTCTGAATCCTTTGTAATGATGTCATTAGCATCAATATAACTGAAATATAATTGAATGCACCCTTGCATCTGTCTACAACATAGTTCAATAGGTTTTAAGAGCTTCAAGTCTATCACTTTCCAAATCCTGACAATTTTCTGTAAATCCATAATTCGTCTGTGAATTAGATATTTACAATTTCTGTTTCAGACAGTAAACTGGACCAATCAAATATTTAAGTCCATCTAATTGAGAAAAAACCTTCACATTTTCCAAAAATGTGTCTCCCTTAGCTAACATTTTATAGAATTGTCCAATATACCATTGTAAAATGAGTTGCACATATGAAAACAGAGACATGACCTTACATATGAAACAGAGGCTTTGGTAACTGAACAAGCTTTAGGTCAGAGGCCTCAAATCCCAGACATGTCTGCTTTAGCCCTTCTTTATCAATGATCTCTTCAACACATTTCAAGTTAACCAAGTATTCAATGCTTTACTAGATCAGGGTGATCAGATTTCCTTTTTGGTATTGAATTTAAATGTGGCTCCTGATGTTGCCCAGGTAACAGCACTATGGAACACTCACCTTCGACCACAGCAATAAAGGCTGAAGTCTTCCATATTTACTCACATAAATATCCCAGTCAAAGTCATATCAGAACTTTTGACTGCTCTTTCATTTGACTTTTTAAAGGATATATTAATGAACTAATTTTACAACTTAACATTACACTGGCAAGGGCATGATTATAATCTGATGTTATTGGTTAATTAGTTCAGGTGACAGAATCAGTAACAAAAGCACCACCAGTAGAGTTTCATTGTGCTACATTAACCAGAAAACTTCCTATGAATGCAACCACAGTCACCTCTTACTCATGACAGACTCTTTAGGACTTCTGATCCACTTTACTGCATGTAGACTTTCAACCCTGAGACAACTGCACGAAGATCTGCTGTCAGTCACTGGAAAGTCACTTCATTATGGAGCACCTACACAGTGGTTTTCAAACCCAGAAGCTCACAGGAGATGTAAACCTTCACAGTGAGGTTGAGTGTGGCATTCTATTTATGACCAACAGATAGAAAAATGGAAAAGCTGTGAATCCTAGAAGGATGCATCAGTCATTATTTTGAAGTGGTCTATGAATTCTTACAACCAGAAGTTCTGCAAAAGCACGGGGATGAAAAAAATCTGAGGATGAAAAAAAAATGAAATAATTTCATGTATTTTAGCAGCATAGGCATCAAGATACAATATCTTGTATTGGTTCCAGTGAGTAACTTGAGACTCCATAACTTGATTTACTGTGAAATTTTGTGAGCAGAGAAATCCAGAAGAGACCTTAATAACAGAATACAGAATGCTCTTTAAGCAAAAACCAAGTGTCAAGATTTTATCTTCTAACATCTGAGAAAGAATGGTGTAAATGATTTGCCACAACACCACAATATGATAGCCTTCTGCAGCACACAATCTAAAATTATGCTACAAGGACAGCCCATTTTATTGTGCAGTTGATATCTTGTTGGGAAAAATCCAAATATTATTTCTCTTCTTAAGTAAAATCACTGAGTGGATTGAATTTGGCCTATCTGTGCATTCAGCAGCTATCTTGCCTTAGCCTTTATTTTAATTTAGTAATTAAATTAAATTTTTGAAATTAAGTTAGGACAGAACTGTTTTTACAATGCTATGGATAAGCTACAGCAAGGGCCTCATTTTAAAGCTTCTATTTTAGGGGTTATAAGTCCACTAGTCAATTTTATTTCACTACAAGGAAATAAATGTGAAAAGCCACAAATATACACTCAGATAATTATGTCAACACACCTTACTGGTAGCCACATTCAGAGAACCTGTTAGAGAAAGCACCAAAAAATAGTATATGACTGTTCAACTAAATCAGAGTCCAAAGAAATCTCTGTGAGCCAATCCAAAATTAACCATTTGCATTACAGTAAAATACTGCCCCCCCTTCATTTTAAACACTCACAAGCTTACATAATTCTGAAACTTCTGAGTCTGATCAGACATTTCCACATGGCAAGATGAGATGGTGAGATTAACAGCTAATCTATTTCACACTACTTTCATACCCATCTATTGCAGAGGTCCTTACAGAAAAAGATGGACACAGAGTTCTACATCCTGAGGATAATGTGCAGACTTCTGTGTGCTGCTACTTAACAGAAACACAGTTTGACATTCTGTGTTTTACAGACTCCAGACTTCTAAATGCATACAGTAAAATTAAGGCTTTCACAAAGTCTAAATGCAAACACAAACCAAATAATCTATTAGTGCAAGGTGTTGCAGTCTTGTCAGCATTTGCCACTATCTGGAAAGAACACAGGCATATTGTATAAACTGATTCACACAAAGTAATGGTACAAGTAATAAGTATAAACTTGGCATGAGATAGTTTACTATTTTTCACAACTTGCTCTGAAGAAATTAAAATATTCTATTAAGACTAGAACTAGAATCAATAGAACACATTCCAGAATGTGACCTAATGTGCTTTTTTACCATGTAAATTTTATAATAGGCAATACAGTTTTTAATACTGTAACTTTTCAAGGATAACAAGGCATTTCTCAAAGTAATACAACTACAACTAGAAAAATAAATCTTCTTTATTTCTGCTTTTTCCTTTTCACCATTAGTAACAGAATTGCTGAGATTGGAATGAACCTCTAGAAATTGTCCAGTCCAGCTCCACTGTTCAAAAGAGAGTAAACTGGAGAAGGTTTCTCAGGGCTATGTCAGGTTTTGAGAATATCCAAGAATGGAAACTCCACATCACTAGGCAACTTGTTCCAGCATTTGATGACTCTCCCTGTAAAAATTTTTGCCTCATGTTTGAATGGAATTTCCTATATTTTAATTTGCACTCACCACCTCTTCTCCTCGCACTGGGCACTACTGAGAAGGGTCTGCTCGCTCTCTCTCTCTCCATCCATCAGGAATTTCCACATTGTTCAGACATTACTGAACTTTCTCTCCTTCTGAGCTGAACAGTCACAGCTCTCTCAGCTTCTGTCAGATGCTGAAATCCTTGAATCATCTTTGTGGCCCTTCACTGAGCTTACTCCAGGATAACATCAGTCTTTTACTGGCATGCCCAGAAATGGGCAAAGCACCCCAAATGTGGTCTCAAATCATTATGGTACAAGGGACAGACTGCTTTCCTTTGGGGAATTCTCTTCCTCGTGCAGCCCTGGAGGCTGCTGGCTGCACTTGCCACACTCAACATCTGTCCAGGTGACTGAGGTGAGGCTGACTACTGGCCTGTAGTTCTGCATACACACCCTTCTTGAAGACTGGGCTAACATTTGCTTTCTTCTAGTTCTCAGGAACCTCCCCTAATCACCAGACCTCTCAAAGATAATTGAGAGTATCCTTACAATGACATTTGCCACTTCCTCAGCATTCTCAGGTGCATCCCACCAAATCCCATGAGAGTCATGTGTGTCATTACTGACCCCAAACTTCACATCCCTGACCAGTTCTCCCTGGTTTGTGCATATCAGGTCCAGCAAAAAGCCTGTGTTTCCCTAAAGAGCCTGCATCCATTCATTGCAGTACTCCAGCAATGTAAACTATCCCACTATATCTCTGTAATCCCAGTCACATGATAACCCTGGAACTGATGCAGGCCTTGAATTCCTTCCACATTAAGCCAAGAATTGTTTTAAAATCTGTTACAAATAGCATCTTTAAAATAACCTAGTTAATACTGTTGCCCAAAAGAATAATTACATGTACAAAAGAACTCCTTCAACAACAAGCGAGGAAAGGAAGAAACAATCCTGTGAATTTATTCATATTGAGGTAATATTAAATATTGATGTACAGTACAATTACAATTTATCTTTTCCTTTTTTTTTAATAAAATGCAATATAGAAAAAACATTAAAAGCCTGATTGGTCAACTAGAAGTCAACACAAAACCTGCTCACAAAAATGGGAAAAATTAAAAAAAGAAAGGCACAAAGCAATCTTCTTTGGACATATAACTACATAAAACTTCACATTTATGGCCCAGTTTGTTCAAGATTGTAAGAACATTTTTTCTGGACTATGACTTCTTTCTGCACAGGGATCCATTACAAGGGCTACTCTTGGGCTTGGAAATCACTGTTGGTAAAGATGAATGTGGTTGACAAGACACAGGTCTCTTACTCTTCTTCGTGGTAAGAACACTCTCTTCCTTTGGGAGAGGCACGTGTACCGGTTTCCAAGGAATGGGGTTACAATATGCTGGAGCTGGATACAAAGTTCTATCAGCACTCCCTAAAACATTTAGAAAGTACACATAACTAAGAAGGAATATTTACACTACAAACTTGCCAATGCAAGCAGTTATAATAATTATCTGGACTAAATACAACATCTTCAGAGAAAGATGCACAGGCACATCACATATTTTAAGTGATCCAAAATAATAAATATTCCACCTTTTTGTTTTTTAAACAGTATATTTAAACAGTATTGGCATATTCTTCACCTCTACTTAAAATAATAAGCAGGCTGAATTCTCAGTCCTTTGTGTTCTTAAAAACTGTCAATGTCTACAAATGGGCTACTTTGTTTTACCCAACCACATGATGGATACACTTCAAAGTTTGTAATACATTATACTGAATGACACCAGTAGACAAATATTTTTCAAAAATCATTTAAATAAATGATTGCAGCTGTCAGGATGTAATGAAAGTGCAACCAAAACACAAAGGCAAGGTATATCACTATTTACAAATAAATATAAGAAAAAGAGTAAAGGTTGTTCACCTACTTTATACATGTTCCTTAAACATTTGGAGACCAGAGTTTTGGTCTCAAAACTATTGCTGTTGCAAACTCAAATAGAAGTAACTATTTTAGTTGCATAGAAGAAGAACATGTTTTCAAACAAAAAAAGGAATAGGATTACAGAAGCCAAGGAGGTGTGATGCAGGTGAAAAGCAAAACAGAAAGGAAATTTTAGCTCAGAATACAGGTTGATGCCCCTGTCTCCTTTATCAGACAGGATTTCTGTCAGCTTCTAATGGTTCTTGTGTCAAAACCCCACCTCTTTTCTAAGGGGGATTCAAGTGTGCAAAGGTGACACAACTTCTGTAACAGGAAAAGTAACTTTACAAGGATGCTGACATAATGAATTTGCTTCACAGGACCCAGTGGTTTGCTCTAGTGATTCCTATGCCCAGTAAGAAAAATCAAATAAAATCATAATTTGGTACAACACACAATTATCTCAAATAATGTAATTTTCCTCACAAATAAAAAAAAAAGGCTAAGAAAAATATACAAAAGGTCTCAATCTGTTTCTCTGACTTATACCATAGTATAAGTAATCATTCCTATGTGCCAAAATTAGATACTAGATGAGTATCTTAAACAGACTTCATTTTACATTAAAATATTGGAAGGAAGGAACCACAAACCCAAGTCACTACATATTTGTGTACTGTATGTACAAACCTTTAGAATTCCCATGTGGGAAACCATAACCATTTAAAGCAGGTTGTGGTTTATTTCTAGCATTTTGCAGCCATTCCTTAAAGATTTTCTCTGATCTTGTTTTCTTCTCTTGTAGCTCAGCCTCTCGTTCTTTTTGTTTTTCCTAAAAAAAAAATATAAATATTTAAGGCATTCCTAGACAAAGCCTTGTACAATATACACAAAATAGTAAATTTTTTTTTTCAGATTTCCAGACTGCTGAATATATTTCAAATATTTCTTCAAATACAAACACCTCTTCCCAACAATGGAAAAGATGCATTTTTTGGTTTAAATCTGACAAAAAACCAAACAACCCCCAATCTCCATTTTATCCCAGTTTTTCCCTGAGAAAAACATTAAATGCTATTAAAAAAATGCATTAAGATGCATCTTATTTTGCTGACCACACCACAGTGTCTTTAATGCACTAATACTTCAACTCTTGATTTTTCCTTCATGTGCAACCCTGCCATTTGATGTCAACACATTCAATGTAAGATCTGAATATATCAAATCTTAATCTGTAATAAGTTACAAATTAAGTAACTCCACCCAAATAAATGATCAGTTCATTAATACTTTCTCTTTTTTCTTCTTTTCTGCATCTTCAGCTATCTTCTTCTTTAACCATTCTTTGTACTTTATGTCAGCCTTTTCTTGTAACTGCAATTTTTCTAGTTCCCTTGTGGCTTTTTCTGCCATTTCTTTGGTCAGCTTTCGTTTCCTTTCTCTTCTTTCCTACATGAAACATATCAAAGAAACAGAATAGAATTTTTTCAGTATATTTTAATGAGAAATTCTTTTGAGGAATACAGTTAATTTTACTACACAATTACAAAGAAAATTATCCTAAACCTGAAAAAATATGTCATATTGTAAGCTCTCTGAAGTCAGAACCTATTCATCACTAAATTCCAGGTATGATTGACATATAAACTTGTCAAAAAAAGATGATAAAAAATTTACTTTCAGGTCTCCTCAGGTTTACTACTGCTTTATTTATTCAGAGATTTTCTTAAACACTTCAGACACGTCTCAATATTTATGAGAATGAAATACATGTTGCAGTTCTCAACAATGGTGTGTTAGCTTTACTTGTCAGTGTATCTAGAGCAAACTACAATCCCAAATGCAAGTCAGGTAAACTGCCCCCCTCTAAGAGCCATTGAGATATGCAGATTGTTCAGTATACTTAAGCATAAATTAAGAGGAAAAAAAAAATCACATAAAAATCCAGTTCATGTTTTGTGGTATTAAGTTTTTTATCCTCTTTAGTTTATTCACATAGGGACTACTTCAATACATCAATCCACACATTTCTCCAGTTCAAATTATGAGAGGGAAAATGAGAAAACACATTCTGTGGCAGGCAAAATGGTAACTTGAGTGTGAAGTGAAATTGCTGCCTGTATGATTTGGAAGACAGAATACACCAGAGCTGTCATTCACTTCGACATTTTTTCAGTGTGTGTGTATCCAACAACTGATTTCTCTAAGCAAACAACCACATATCCACTGGCCTTTTGATCTGGAGAGGGAGGTATTTTCATTTGAGGAGTAACAATACTCTCATTTGTTTTCTTTGTAACCACTATGAAGTGTTTGTAATCTACTGATTTGATACTATTTCTGCTTAAATCACTTAGCTCTTAGGCAACTGCATTCATATGCAGAAACAAAAATCTACCAGACAACCTGTGCACATGACTTGGAGGAGAGGCACAAGACTTAAGACCAGTTTCCTCTTAATATAAAAGAGCTGTTGAAAACATATGTTGTTTTTCTTTTAAGAAATCTTCTACTTATACCCATCCCTGCACACTCATCTTGTGTAATTTAGCAGAAAATATGTAATTAAGCAGAAACTTACACTGACTCAGAATTATTACAGTTGGCAGTATGGGTATCAAATGCCCTGACTACAGCTGCAAAGTATAATAAATAAATGAAATATAAGAAAAACACATTCTCAAGAAAACCAGAAATACATTCCTGTTTCCATTTTCCAATTATATATTACCATTTTTCCCATTAAAAAAACCAACAAGGCAGAAAACTAGAGCTACAAACTACAACCCATGTGTCCATTCCCCCCACCTTTTTCCCAGGCTTACTGCACTTATGGAAAATCCAATTATGCATAATGAATATGGTGGGGAGGGACCACCACAATTCCTTCAGTCTGGTCTAAACAGGATACCTGGTTTGGTGCTTGTCCCCTCATACCAAAACTACCAGCAACCCAACAAGGTAGCACAAAGAGAATAAAAACTTCAGCTTATATTGCTCTGCAACACAAACAATTTCTGCCAGGAAAGAAGGCAGTTTACAGAACCTCTTGAGTTAGTGTGTCCTGTTCTGTTTGCCAACACCAGAAGCATCACTACAATTTTAACATCAGCAGCTACACTACTCACTGTGGGATTTCCCACCCAAAATTTTACAAGCAATGCTTTATTAGCTCTATCTACCATAATCTCCAAGGTAGATGTTTCTTCATCTGAAATCATAAGGATGCTTTCAATACTACTTCTCTGGTATACTCTTGTCAAATATTCTTATTTGACAACAAAGACTTCTTTGTGTACACAATGCACACAATTTCACAGAACAATTGCAACTAGCTTTTTAGCTCTATTTTCTCCTTGATTTTTTGTTGTTTGGTGGGTTTTTTTTCCATTTCACTTCTAATACATTCTAGCAAATACCAGTTTGATCTGTTTTGTAGTGTAGGGAAAATGGTCAAATATCAATACACTCTAATTTCAATGCATATTCTGGAATGTAAAACTACATAGAATTATAAAACAATTGATCTTATTAATATGACTTCACAACAGTGAGGCCTGTACATGTGATAAAACTATTTGCAAAAAAGACTAATGAAAAAATATGTTTCAGTCTGGGAACTAAAAAAAGTTGAGATTATGAAATATTTTTATGCTAATGAAGCATGGAAACGAGATCTTTCTTACCATGAAACAAACATTTCCATATTTTTAATTTTTGAAAAGAAAAAATAATGTATTTTTGGCAAATTATTCAGACATCACCTATCCATAACTGAGTGACGGGGTCATCTGAGTCGAGATCAGAAACCCATTTTATTGAGTATACAAGGTGTTTACATAGGGGTTTATTTGTATGGCACTTTTATAGGGTAACATTTTCACTAACAATCTCCTATTGGGTACACATTCTTCATGACATCACTTCACCTGGTAACATCACAGAGTTCCACAACGTGTTTCTTGGTCACTTATTGCCCAGGGATCACTTAACTGTGTCTGTCTCTCACATGGTTTCTGCTCCATCAGGTACCAGGCTCCTTTATCAGTTCCACTGTACTCTGCTTTATTTCCCAATATCACCTTCCTGAAAAAAAACCAAATAACCAATTGTCTAAGCTTTCCCTCCTTCTTCATCTAAAATTCATCTCTATCTCTTTTATTCAGAGCTGCCTCTCTGTGTGTTCATTACTAAATACTCCCCAAACGCACCAACAACTCCTGTTTTGAGACAATGGTTGTCTGGGACACATAAAAAGCATTAATGTAGATGAAATATATATATATATATATGTGAAATCAGTG
The DNA here is from genome assembly GCF_001522545.3 of Parus major. Taxonomy (NCBI): domain Eukaryota; kingdom Metazoa; phylum Chordata; class Aves; order Passeriformes; family Paridae; genus Parus; species Parus major. The sequence goes on along the minus strand of NC_031774.1, from coordinate 3,072,533 downwards.
AGTTAAAACTATGGGATAAGGTGATTAACAAAGATTTTGCATGTTTTGTTGTTCGCTGAATTATCTCTGATGTACATGAAAGTTACAAAACTGAGGATCATCCAAAACTACAGTCTTTAGCTAAGGGTCTTATTGTATAAGACATGAAAATAAATATAGGAGGAAACTCAAAAAAAAAAAAAAAAGGGCTACTTCTATACCTAAGGGAATGGCTCCATAATGGAAAACCATTATAAGCAGAAAATAGACTAAAAATTTTTCTAAATACTGTTAAAGAAAGGCATGAAAACTTCTTAAATTATGTATCTTAAATAACAATACTTAGATGAGTTTAGCCATCTAGGCTGACTCAAAGTTAAATCAGGTCCTGTGTAAACAATAATATGCCATACACACTACCATGAAAGCCACAGTTATTACTGTTTTACTTGCTGTGACTTTCCCTCCTTAAGACAAGGGAGACTCCCTGCAGAACTGCACTTTACACTGCCTAGAAATTCTTCTGCAGACAAATCAGAAATGCTTCATCTTTCTCTCACAATTGGAGATTTTCCTTCATAGTTAGTGCACACCACATTCCCAGCTGCTTTAGTAACCTGTTTCATGTCAGGTTTCTGTCACCCTGACCATGCCAGCTTTTCTCCCATCCTCGTTATAAAGGTCTATCAAAAACACTAGGAATGTGCATTAATTATTAATGCATGTTCTTTACTCCTTCTTTAACTTTCCTTCCATGTCTATGTGAGGGAAGAAATTATTTGTCTAAGCTTGGTGTTGTTTAGATTGGGTTTTAAAAATTCTCTTTGAACTCATATTCAAAACAATCATAACCTATTCACTAAACCACTTGTAAATTTACATCCACTAAAATATGGTTGTGGGTATTACATAAATTAAGGTATTGATTGTAAAACATTCAATTACTCATTTCAAGAAAGGCTTGTTCTCCTGCCACCCTACCCAAGCACATAATTAAGGAGAAAGGATACAAATCTACCCTGAAGGTTCACTGCTCTGTGCTGTGATTCTATCAAGTCTCAGAACCAAAAAAAGTCTGGGTTAGGTTGGTACTTGGAAATCCCCCACCCAACACAAATCCATCTGTCCTACAAAGCAGTGATGGTGACTCTGTTAGCAGCATGTGTCTGTCTTTTTTGTGCTTTTGAAACAGAAGCATTATATCCAGCTGGAAGAAAACTACTAAAATACATATTTCTGTATTTTCACATCAATGACTAAATGAGAGGCTGGAATTTGTAAAGTGCAGAGCTGCTTTCTGATGTGCATTTTCTATGTAGACTGTCACTGAGTAGAAGTATTTCCAGAAACTAATGATGTGATTGATATTTTTAAGATACTTCTCAAACCAATCCTTTCCATTTACAGTCTGCAGAATGTGACATTTTTCTTTTCACAGGTAAATGTTCTACTTCACAGCTATTTGCTGACAGCTTGCATATTCTAGCATCAGTTAATGCTGACTTATGGCAAAATATAGAAAAAGCCCACATTCCAACATCAGAACACACATCCAGATTTACTTGTTTATCCTCATAATAATCGTGAACATCAACCACTTTTAGCAGTCTTGGAAATCTGGGTCATTCAAACAATTGTAATTATCTTTTCAATTTTGCACTACGACACAACTTAGTAACCAAGGCTAGCCCATACAAATACTTCTTTAATCTCTTCAGAATTTCCAAGTGAAAACAGCAAGAGGCCAGAAAGGAGGTCAACAAAGGTCTGAGCTGCAGATGTCTCTAACTTATATCAATTTACTGCTGAAGTTCTCACAAAATCAGTGCAGACCCCACTGCAGTCTGAGAGTTGGAGAATTACTGGATCTTTCTCCCAAGCTGTATTCATTTCTGGTGGGGACTCAATGTATGTGACAAGCATAAAGTTTTGGTGTACTTGGTTCCTGGAAGACTCTTGGGATCTTCAGGATAATCAGGACTCCATGAATGCTGCTGAAATATGTGAGCACTCATATTCACTGTCACACTGAATTCCTCTTTCAAAACTCTGTCTAAAACTCAGTCTAACACTCATCATTAGAAATTAGTTCATTCTACTTACAGAAATCTAAAGGTAATTCAGACTCAGGTACAAACTAAAATTATAACCATGGCATCAGTCATGCATGACATCACAGAAAAAACTTCTGTAAAAACTTTTCATGTCCAGAGAGTAAAAGGCCCACAATATTAAAAAAACAAACAAACAAAAAAAATCCTAAGGAATTAAGCCCAGACTCACAAAAACATTTAGATATGTAAAGACAGACTTAGGTATGAAACAGAAAACTTTAATTCTTAATGCAGTTGGTTCTCATGACTGGAAAGCATTTCTATTAGAAACTTCCCTCACACACTTCTTGAAAGGGTTCAGTCTTTTAAAAAATGGACATCTTGGCATCTCTTCCAAGTCTAAAGTGTCAGCAAAAACCATACTACATCAGGCTCTACATTAGCAACCAGTGCTTTGACTCAACAGCAGTTCAGCTGTAAGAACATTAACCTAAGACACAGAAGATTTTGTTACATTTCTGCCAGAGGAGATTCCAACTGACAGGTCCCCAAGCTGCAGGCTGGGATGACAAGATTCTTCAGCCCTTCTGTGGTGGTGGTACCATTCCTCACAAAACTCACTGGATGAAAGAGAGCATGAGCACAGCTTCTGAACTGGAAAGTCATGCTCAAGCTGTTGAACAATCTGTGCTCTGTATTAACCATGCTGACAAAATACACATGAAACAAAAAGCCTCTGGTGTAAGAGCTGGCATTTAGGAGTCTCTTCTGGGAGGAATCAGCACACCAAGAAGGGCAGTCTGCTCCAAGAACACTGTCATTCATTACTATACAGTGTGCTGGTTCTAGGCTTTCATGTACTTCTTACTGCTTTTTGCTTCTCATAAACTATCAGCCAACGGCACGGTAAATGGTAAGAACAAAATTTTCAATGCATAAGTATTCAAACAGAACTTTTCCATCCTGCATCTAGTTTCCATTAAAAATTATATTTTTCAGTAAGTAAAGGGGACTTATTGAAAAAAAAAGAACTGTTGAACATTCAAATTCTTTTTTTAATGCCTGCTTGGTGTTAAAGAAATGTTGCCTTATTCTCTATTCAACAATTCAGAAAGTATAAGAAATGTTATAGTGAATTTTAGATTGGTATTAGAATAACTGTTTTTCTCCAATGGAAATCTGTAACTTCATTACTTGTGCTCTTACAACTTTGCTAGGTATCACATTATTACAGTATAAAGACTTACATGCAAAGACTAAAAACAAGGATGTTAACAAAATGAGTTTCAGAATTACAGTTATTTTGGAATGCAAATATTCCTCTTTGGGGATTTCTGTTACTTTTGCAAACATGCATAACACATGTAGTGGGTTTGGGTTTGGATGGAGTTAATTTTCTTCATAGCAGCTCCTGTTGTGCTATGTTTGGATTTGTGAACAAAATAGTGTTTGTTGATAATAAGTTATCACTAAGCAGTTGTCCTGGTTTAGGGCAAATTTGGGAGAGAACCTCTGAATGGGGTCCCTCCAGAAAGCAAATTCAAGTGGCCACTCACCCAACTGGCTTGGGAAAAGATCTCCTTGGAGAAAAGTGGAAACAACTGTTAATTAACAATCAAAGTACCCACTGGCATTAAAAAAAAAAAAAAGAATAATATTAAACAATAAAACCTCTTGCTGTTTGAAGAGATAGCAAATCCAGAAAGTCCTTGTTGTGGGGTGGAGCTTGGCTCACTCAGTCTCTTATCAGTCCCTTCTGTGCTGGAAAATGCCAAGGCCCAGGCCCCAGTGGGCCACAGGTGTGAGCTCCCAGGGCTTGTCTGGGTTTTCAGTCCAGAGCAGGTTTGAACAGATCCAAGAAAAAGGAAAAAAAAAGTGTCTGGAGAACTTCCCTGCCTCAGCTAGCTAAAAACTAACTGGCAGCAAAGGAGAGCTCTGTCCTGTCTGTCCATGCTGCAGACAGCACAGTCCAGAGCAGGATGTGGGGCTGTTCTTGAACACAAACTGAGCTTCTTCTTTCCCCCCTCACTCTCAGAGCCAGTCCTAAAGGTGCAGAACTTAATATCCAGCACAAACAGAACAGATGACTGGGGATACAAGCATCATAAAGTCACCCCAGGACAGCAGTGCTAACAAAGCTTCAAGATCTTTTCAGCTTCTCAGCCCATCCCACCATGCACAGTCTGGGGGTGCACAGAGACTTGGGAAGGGCACAGCCAGAACAACTGACCCCAACCAACCCAAGGGATATCCCAGACCATCCTGCTCAGCAATAAAAGCTGGTGGGAGCAACTGACGGGCTATGTGGGGTCTCAGCTGCCCCCTGGGGCTAACCCACAACAATATATAATTTAAATATTTATATGAACACACAGGTATAAATAGGAATTGATTTCTAAGTTCATGTTCTATTGACATTGTAAAAATGAAGCAGCTTTGCAGAATCAGTACAGGTAGATTAAATATGATTTGAAGGTACCATATTAGATTGAAAAGGTAGAGTGTACTGCATCAGAGCTGAATTTTTTTTTAATATGCAATCAAAAAGCTGTTGTCATCAGGCCCGACCTTTAATCCTAGTATTTTATTCAGCAATAATTCCTAAGAGGTTCTGACTGATGACAGTGTTAAAGAATTAAACAGTCATGGCAGTTTACAGGCTCTTCACAGTTTATGCATTCACAATGCATTTCTCAAAAGCTTTTCATACTTTGATTTGAAACCAGTACTTTGATTGAATCAGTAATTCCACAATTACACACTGTGTAAACACTTACTAAAGTGTTCAATCCCACAGCTGATGATAGGAATGAAAGAGACTTCACATTACAGGATCAGAAGTTCACATAAAACAGGAACTGAACACCAAATTTACCTGGTCAGCATTTATAATCACAACCACTTCATTTTTACACAGTAACTCAGAAATAAGAGTTTCAGTTACATAAAAAATCATGTTCATTTTTCTTCTGGAATCAAAAGCATTCTTAGAGTTAAAATATTTCAATTGATATTTGCTAAAAAGTCAACAGACAATTTACTGTTTGTCCAAAAATGGCTCAGCTTTAAAAGGGAGACTATTTTTGTCCAGGAGAGATCCAGTATCTTACTGAAAATTGTAAAGGTGTTATTAGGTCCAAGGTAGTGCCTAAAAATTGATTTTATTAAGCTTTTAATTTCTAGGGAGCTGAAAAATTTTGCCATGAGCAAATATTTGCATAAACATATTTCATGGCTTAAAATGTTCTTTGATTGCTCGTATTTCAAAATATTACTTCTAGTTAATTTACAACCTTTAAGAACCACAAAAGCTATTTACATAGAAGAATACTAAATAGCTAGGATTCCTTTACTTTCAAAAATAGTTTCTGTAAAATGTAAAATTATTATACAAACATTTTACTTCTAACATAAATGTCTCTCACATTCATATGGTATAAAGACTCTTCCAGCATGTCTCCTGGTACTGGATGCTCAAGATGAAGAAGTTTCATCTATACTCAAATGTGCTTTACTTTCTTTATCACTACAGTATTGAGCAATGGAAAAGGATATGGACTTGTGGAGATTACAAAGATCCCTGCAAGTACTGCCTCTTGCCAAATAAAGCATTCATTGCTTATTATCTGCACTCTACACACAGGGCTCAGATTCAATAATTAACTGAGTTTGAAAAAGGTGAGTGCTTAATGCAAATTTCAGTAAAAAATACTGCAAGTTTTGCCTCAAGAAACATCTTTTGATACTTCCAGAGTAAATGAAGTGTTTTTCAAACAGGAGATGCACACTCCCAATATATATGTGCAGATATACACACTCCCAAGAAAATTATGTCACTTTTCAGTGCTCATGACTCTTACCTTAACTACAAGAGAAATATTGATGGAATTTTAAACATCTTAGTCACCAAATTGATATATTTATCCTTCAGTCTGTGACCACATCCACAAATAATCTTGTGGAAACTTTAAGTGGGACAGTCTATGCAGCACTAATGTTAATATCCTATAGACAGCTAAGATTTTAAGTTCAGTTTATCCTTGATTTGAGTGTAGTTTATAGGAAAGACTAGCCAATGAATCATCTGATTTAAATGAAAATCAGCTCACTTTTCTAAACACTTGGGGCATGCTCTAAGAATGACCATATGCTTCCAAAACATAATATGATGAAGTCCAGACACAAGTATGTTTTTTTCTCTTGTCCTCTGGGCTGGTGTGATTACCATAATAAAGACCACCTAATCCCACTGACAACAGAATATAAGTTATTAACCAGTACATCCACAAAGTTCCAAGGAAAACCCAAATAAGTAATAATTTATGGAAACTGAAGTAGATGGTAGGAGTAGTGAGGAAGAGACAGAAGGAAAACTTCTGGTTTTGAACTGGAACTGTTTTAAGAGGCAGACTGACTCCTTCAATGAATAGTTACAGACACTCAGAATTTAATTCTCATTTAAATTTCATTTTGGAAGAGGGAAATGGAATTGTATGTGCTGAATAATAAATCTACTTTTTCCTGTGTACTTTAACTAGTAATATGAATCATAAGAAATTAACAGAGCAGGATAGGTTCTGCAGTGGATTTCTGTCAATTATCCAACCAGCATTAAGACTAAGATTAATTAGATTAGATTCAAATATATGTTATTCTAGTGGTTCTAGGCTGAATCTGAAAGAGTTCTAATAATCATGAAAACAAATGTATGAGGCTTGCCCATCCAACCCAGCTAGTGCAGTTGTGATATTTTCAGTGAATATTCATCTGATTTTATTCAGAAACAGAAGTATAGAACAATGAACAACTGGTATTTCTACAGATCATAAGATGATGAACACATAAGCCCATGAACTGCCAGGGGCTGAACATGCCCTGGGTCTCCCAAGTGTTCCCATTCCTGCCATCCAGTGCACGTGGTCACTTGGTGTGACACAGCTATTACAGAGCCCCACTGAGATCATGATTCTGTCTGTTTCTGACCCTGGACTCAGGCACCCCCTCAAAAGAACTTAAAAAACTTTTGATCCCACCCAGAAATTAATTATTGACTGAAAGAATTCCCAATTACTAACTGTGGTCTACTGGGAATTCCCTCAATCTGGCCCCATACCTCAATTATCCCTCTTAAACCATATCCTATAGCAAATACTCTTTGCCTGTTCGTGGTGATGTTTAACTAAATCCTTCTTCTGGCTCACTTGGTGTACAAAACATTGCACACACACTTAACCAAAAATGTTTGGGCACTGAACCTGGGAAGTCTGGGTACCATAAGGACCAAAACCCCAGCTATAACAAGCAGAAGGCTACTACACAAGATGTACACCAATTGTCAGTTATCTGACTATTCAGAAAACAAATGCCTTTGTACTTTACAGAAAAAAAAAAAAAAAACAGCCTTGAAAAAATGTTTAGCTGCTTTAGCATGTTTTTGTAATTTTCAATTCAAGCAGCCATTTACTCAGCAAACAGAAAACATGGATGTCCAAACAGATTGAGTAAATTTTACATAGGCTTACTCAAGCATGGCATGTACTGCAGTATTTCCAGCCAAAGCAATATTTACCTCTTCTCTTTTCTTTTGGACCCATTCCTTGTGTTTCTCTTCAGCCATCCTTTTTCTTCTTTCATATTCTTCATTTTGCTTCATTTTCTCAAGCTGTTTATTCATTTCCTAGTTACAGAAGTAGTATACATTTCAAATCTGTGGTGACCATTTACAGGAATACTGGCAATACTGCTGCAGTTAAAACAATGTAGGCATTAAATTTTGGTATTTTTCCCTCATTAAGATTTTGGAGAAGAATGGCAGTCAACACAGAAATACTATGTAATACAATCAATGAAAAATGTATAATTTTTAGGATATTAACTGGAAATATATATTTTAATTAGGCTTTGGAAGCAATTAAATGTATCAAATAATTCACTGGTTTATTAAAATGAATTGTTAGTCAGCAGACTCTTAATTTGCAGTAGTACTTTCCTACAATATTTAAAATTTACACTGTGTACTGCTCTGCACTGTGGAAGGTATCAAAAACTAAGTGAAATATTATTCACCTGTTATTTTTAATACCAGAACTACTAGAACTTTAGGGCTTAAGGCAAGACTTACTAAAGCCAAAATTATTATGTGCAGATTCTGGCAAATTTTGAAACAGGAGTTTTATTTTGAAGATGAGAGAAGAAATTTCGAAGTATATTTATATGACATGCAGTATATATGCAATCATTTGTATCTCTCCAGTGAAGTTAATAAAGAAATAACATAACTAAGGAGACAATTTGAGATGTCTAGCTTCTCCAACAGTAGCATTAACACAAAGTACTAATTTTCAATGGAAATTCATACCTTTAAACATAGACAGATGGAATTATTTCCATGAAACTAATTTTATGGTCCCTACACTGCAGTCAGTTTCAAAGAGAACCCCCTTTTCTTACACTGAATTCAGTTTGGTAGGACATCAACAGAAGCCTACAGAAAGCTCAAACACCCACAATAGTTTGAAAATACAGTTGTTGCTGCATTGAGGCAAAGTTACAGCAAATAACATCTCCTTTGAGTTCCAAGACACCTGTATTGCAGGGATTCCAGTTTCTGTAAAAGCTGATGGCACTGTAAGCACCTTAGAAGACCCAACCTAATTCCACTCCAAACGTTTATCCACATTTTTGACATTAAGGGCAGGCTTTGTACTAATGTCAGCAAAAGAACTGGGACTTCACAGTTGTTTCTCAGAGTATAAGTTTACAATACTTTTAATATGCAAATGTAGCAATATTTTTTAATATGAATATCACATATTTCATTCTCTTTTGGCATCTTACAAAAAAGTTGATTAAATTTTTCCCCCAAATATAAGCTTTTCACACTGTCTTGCTGCAGTTTAAAATCTAATGTTTTCAAAAACTTACAAACTAAAAATATTTACCTATATGACTATTTTCTACATGGCTTTAAGTAATGCTTGTTCTATGACTCTTTTTAATACTAAGTTGAGAGATATCTGCTAGCTTACACTTACATTTCCAATCCAGAATATAAATGGGAAGTCATGAAACATTTGGTGGATGTGGATTAACAGATCAAAGCACATTCCTCAAGTTTAACAAACTACTTTGGGGTACTGCTGACCTGTAAAATTCTGTTCCTGAACCTTCCAGTGGTAGGTGTTTTATAAACAACATGAAGTAGCCCACATAAAACAGCTGTATGCTATATTCACTTTACAGATAATCACAGAAAGGCTAGGAAAACATTCAAGGTCAAACAGTTAATCAGTAACTAAAGTGAGAAATTATCTGTGTTTGATGTGATTGTTCTAATCTCTACCCAATACTTCCCATTTGATTTTCAACAACAGTATAATTTAACCAGCTGCAACTACAGAGTAATCAAGAAAAGATAGAGTGCTCTCACTTAATTGTGTCCTAGCCCTTGTTTTCAAGAACTGTTCATCTGCAAGGGGGCAAAAGATAGAATGAGGGGAAAAAAAATGCTGTACAGGGATCCCTGTCCTGGGAAAGGACACCAAACAGTTGTAAAATACATGCTAAGTGGTTAACAACACTGTGCCTCAATCAAGTAGCTTGGCATACTTACAAATCAGCACACACCCTATTTTCTACAACCTACATGCAGGAGTGCATACCCATGATGACAATCAAGGCAGTAATTAAATAAATGTTTTAATCTTCTAACATTGAACCATTACCTGACAGTTGGATAAACAAAATATTATGCAGCACCAGTTCAGTGAAGCATAATATACAGCAAAAGAAAATGCACGTAACATGAATCATGCCAACACTGACAAACACAAACACCATGGAGGCTTAAGACATTAAAATAAAAAGAAAAAAAACAACTCTCCATGTTTCTACAACCAAGAAGAAGAAAATCCTGTGCTTGCTATCTTCTATTAGACTTAGAATCAAAATAACTGGATGTAATCACCTCTGCAGCTCTAGCTTGTAAGCGGGCACGCAGCTCCTTCTCTTTGCTAATGAACCATTCTTCCCATGGTGAAAGGTTATCTTTCAAAGGTGACACTTCTCTCCTCCTTGCAATTTCAGAGTGTTCAGCTGTCCTGAATTAAAAGCAAGAAACATAAGATAATATTATTTATAATGTATTTGAAAAGTAGAACAATGTTACTATCTTGAAAAAATACTTTTCTTTTATGGCATAATGTGACGACAATTACATAATTTTTCTACTTGCTTAGTAATCTCCCTAATGGAGAAATGGCATTTATAATGCACCTCTGACCATCCCCCTTGCATTCTACATTTTACTAAATTCTAGCTTGTTAGTTATTCTAAACTGTGGAACAGATTCAAATATTACCTTTAAGGAACTAAACAAAAAGAATACCTTGAGCATCAAAGTGCCACTTCTCAAATATGGAAGCCAAGGAAAAACAGAAATTTAACATTAACATCCTATCCTTGGTCACAAGAAGCTCCATGTATCAAGTGGTCTTTAGCAAAATCAAAGCAAAAGCAAGAATGTTATTTTCTTTGCTCAAGTCTAATACAAGTGGATTCATGGTACCAAGCAACCTCAGCATTAAGAATCCACCCATTACGAATCCACCCATTCAATCCAAAAAGTTTTCCACCTTAAAACGGTTTCACAGGAAATGTGCTTAAGAAATACAGCTAGCATACAATACTTGATGGCATTATACAAGGTTCTATTAGACATTTAATAGGATATCTTACGTAAGTTACTCATAACTTCTTTACTCATGAATAATGCAGCAATCCTAGCCCCAGGTCAGAAATATCTTTTATAATGTTTTATATATGTACTGTTTCATAAGTAGCAGGGTATATTAGGGTCCAAGTCAGCAAAATCTGAAAACATGCCAAGACATTTCTTTAAAAGGTTTCTTCCGTCACAGAATTTTTTTCTTGAGAACAAAGCAGTGAAACTAGACTTCACTTTACTATTTCATATAGATGTACAGGCCCTGGGAAAACCTACATACATACATACTGCATTACAGTGAGGAGTTCTGTTTGCTGAAGCTAAGCTACAGGAGAAGCATCCAACAAGCATATTATGCTAATGTTCCAGAAATCAATTTTTTAAATGTAAGATATCTGGATTTTATCAATATAAAAGATCAACATATTCACAGGACGCAGCAGTACTCCAATACTCAACTGCACATCATTTTCTGTCACAGTCATCTTTAGAATACATTCCTGTGGTAGAAAGCATTTGGGGATAACATCAGTGCTATGGAGTTTTGTTCTGCTCTTCCCAGTTGTTTTACCCACATGTGTTTGTGCTAACAGGACTGCTTGCTGCTCAAGTCAGGGTAACTGGTTTACACTGAAACCTACCCAGAACAGGTTTATTTTCCCAGATAAACCCACTTTTACAGTATGAAATGCACAATAACAGAACTGACAGGGACACCCTGACACACAGACAATGCAAGGACAGAAGTAGCACCAAACAAACACCCACAAGCCCAGCAGAATCCAACACATTCTGCTGCACTCTAGGGCTTTTATGCTACAGCATTAATAAACACCAAAAATTAAACAGAGACAGCTTTTAAACTCATATAATAAGAGATGCCACTTAAGAATGCCTAATAACACATCTTGTAAGAAAATAAGTCTCTGAAAGTTTATTAAAGGATAAAAGTATTATACATTCACATTCAGGAAAAAACCCCATAACTTTGTACAGACTTGACATTTTGGGCAGGGATACTTCCTCAATACATTCTTTTGCTTTGCATGATTTGCATTATGGCATCTAGTGAAACACAACTAACAAATTAAACCAACCTTAGAAGAAGTACTAGGAGAATGAATAAATTAAGAAAAATAGTATTTATTATCAGCACTCATGAAATTCATACTGTCAACTTCTCAAAAATTGTTCACAGTAATAGATTAAAAAACTTACTGCAAATGAGTAAGAAATAACAGAAAATAAAGCTTTAATAGCAGAAAATACAAGCTCAGTATTAAGACCTGTTAGGAGAAACACTTCTCCAATACTGATTGAAAGCTCTCAGATTGCACCAGAACCCAGACTTTCTTGGTGCATTACAGCCAACAGTCACACTCTCCCTGGCACACCAACCATGCATTTTAAACCACACAGACGCTGAATTTCACAGGACCATTTTCTGAAATTCTATCATTTATCAACTTCTTCAAAATAATTACAATAATAGCCTTCTTGAAATACTCCATTCTCAAGTGCACATTTATTGCTAAGTAAGTACCTTAAATCAAACTAGACACATTTGGCATTAGACCTGAAGCCTATTAATAGAAAGCAGTGATTATCATTTGCCATATATTCACTAAGGTCACACCATAAAACATAACAATGGATCCACGATGAAAAGTATGAACATTAGTTCATACTAACATTTCTAACATACTAACAGCACTAGCAAGGCCATGTTTTCACTCCTTCTCTTTTGCAAATATGGCATTTCCCACATTATCTGCCTCCAGCTAATTTTTGTGTAATTTTAAGAGGACAACAACAACAACAACAAGATTCAGAGTGCATGCGTACACGGAAGGCTATATACAAAGTGGTTTTTATTATTATACTTCTCAGATCTTGGCAGCTATACATAGAAGCTGCTACATGAACACTTAGTACAACACAGCAGCAGTGTTACTCAGAAGCAGTGTCTGCATCAGCAAAGCACGTATTTTTGCCCACAGTTTAATAAGATTAACAACTCAGGCCCTAAAAGAGGTTGTCTTCAGCTACATCTTAGTGCTGCCAGAGAATATTGCAGCAACAGGCCCAAGAGTTGGGAGCTGTTCCAAGCAGCCTCTGAAGCTGCAAAGACATGTTGTAGCTTGAACAAACTGCAACAGAACTTCCAGGTACATGAAAAAAATTGCTTATTGGGTAGATCTGTATGGAGAGGTAAAAGAATAACTAAAGGAGAAAGGACCATAAACTGAATGATCACTCTGAAGCTTCTGATTACACCTGAACACTTTCCTTAGACTTTCAATATATTTTTCAAGAAATGCTTTTAAGTAAAGTTCAGTGTGGTCCATATTCCTACACTGCTCTCCATGGAAATTAGAGAACCATGCTGGAAACCTGCACCCCACGAAGCTCTGCTGTCCTTCCTTTTATCCAGTGGCACTTTTAGCTCAGTTCAGCCTTAATAATTACATTCACCAGCAGTTAATGCAGAAGTCTGTGAAATTTCCATCATGAAACTGTATTGCAGAATAAGACAGGCTCTCTCTCCCTGCTCTCCCCCCTTCTGTTTTTAAGGGAAGAGTAGGAATTACTTATTCTCCTGTCAAGCCAGCAAGATCCCAAGTGAAAAGAATGCATATTATGGTTGCATATAATTGAATCTGAGTAAGATTAAGTCACTGGAGCAGGAGCTGTGCAATGCACACAAACAAAACTGAGTCTGGAGCAGCTATATAAGCTATATACACTACACAAATCAGTGCTTTAATTTGCAAGCACTTTTAAATTAAGGCAGGAGAGACTATAGCTTTTTATCAGGCTAAGACCAACTGCATATAGACAATTTACAAGCCCATAAAAATAGTCAGGTGTCCACTGAGAAGACTTTCCAATGCACTAAAAAATAAAAATAAAAAAATAAAAAAATAAAAAAAAAATAAAAAAAGGAACAAAGCACGCTTAAAGAGCTTATCAATGCAAACAAGCTTATTTTTATGTGACATAATCTTCCGTCCCCAAGGTCTCCAGAAGAGTGAAGAGAGTGCAGGGGCCCACAAGGGGCAGCCCCGGGCCCAGCTCCAGCCCGGTCCCTGCCGCAGGGGTTACCTATCGCCCGGCGGGCTCCGGGAGGCCGCCTCCCGCTCCTCCTCCTCCTCCTCCACAAGGGGCAGCCCCGGGCCCAGCTCCAGCCCGGTCCCTGCCGCAGGGGTTACCTATCGCCCGGCGGGCTCCGGGAGGCCGCCTCCCGCTCCTCCTCCTCCTCCTCCTCCTGCCAGCCCGGGGAGCTGGAGCGGGACGCGAGGGAGAGCGGCGAGCCTCGGGAGGGGCTGAGGGGCTCCTGGCCCCCAGCAGGCGGCGGGCTGAGGTGGCCGCTCCCGCTCATGGCGGGGCCAGCGGCGGCCGTTACCGGGAGCGGCCCGGGCCGCGCTCCCAGCGGCCCCCGCGGCACCGGCCCCGGCCCTGCGCGCCCGGGCCCGCCCTGAGGCCGAGACTGGGCCTGGGAGGAGACACCGGGGGTCTCCGATACGCTCTGGAGCAGGGAGCGGAGTCCTCCCTGCACACGGCATCTGACGGAGACAGCCCCGCCCAGGAGAGGCGGCAGGCCCGGGACTGCCCGCTCGGCCCACGCCGTGTCCGGGGCGATCACTAACACGCGTATGCAAATCCATAGGAACTCTTCTTCACAGTCGTTCTTTCTTCCTTAACGCTTATGTACGTGAACCAGTGCAATAAACGGGAAGCAGTAACCTCATCTGCAGGTGACAATCTCAACAAATCAGAGGGCGGCATTTTAACATGTTCGAACAGCCAAGTCAAAATTTGTAATCCATGCTTGCATTAAATTGCAAAGTCCCATTTCAGTCCTCACAATTACGGTCTTGTTTCTGATTCAAATTTCTAAAGACTTGGTTTTCATACACCTCTGCTAGAAAAACTGTGTCCTTTACCTTCTCTATCAGTTAATTCCCCACTGAGTTTACATCTGTAATAAGTAGGTCAGAATATATACGTCTATATATATTCCTATCCTTGTTTGCCACTACATTCTTTGTCAGCCTTCTATTTGAGTTCCAAATCCCAGGAACACAGTCCCCGTTCATTGCTTATGCTTATACCCCCCCTCTTTTAGCCAAATCTTAAGCAGGATCAGCAACATTTGCATTACCAAAGCTTTTCATTACCCTCAAATTTCATCGGCCAAGTAGATGACTGCTGATCAGCAGTTGGTTAATTTTTATAAAATTTTGAGTAATTTTCTTATGGCTGACTAAGCAGAAGCATTTTAATAAGCATATTAATACAAGACGCAGAATTTTGAAAATTACTGTAAATTTGGCTGCTATATTAATTGTTCTTGTGAAGATTCTTCAGGTGTGCTTAACAAGAAATGTATTTTTAATTCGATAGTCAAGTTGAAAAATAAGAAACTATTACAAATGCTTTGTCTTAATCAGGAAAGTCAGTTGTGACATCTGAGGTAACTGACTTACCACATAAATTGAATTTCAGTGACTGAATGATACAAAAAGGTTGTCAAATCTATGCAACCATTATGTGTACCTAGACAACCACCAAAAATGAGTGTAGTGAGGCAGGAGATATCTCAATACCATCATTAACAGCCCTAAAAGATGACTAAAATGATCATATTTGAAAATGTTAAGATGGGGTGTTTGGTGCTTGTGCTGCACTGACAGGCACCCAAACTTCTCTGACAAACAGGCTGCATCTCTCTCTCAGGAGCATGAACTTCTCCCTCCCTCTTGCTCATTGGACCCTTCACTGACCCACAAAACCTTACTAAAGTGGTAGAAAAATACTTGTCCAAACAACCTGTGGTCTGAGCAAGCTAAAGCTCAGGGATGTATCAGACTGCTGAGGCCAAAACCAGGCAAGCAACTGGAATACACAGCCACAAAATAAGAGGGAGAGGTAGAGGTGAGGTGTAAGGGATTTGGGATTTCTCCCTTTCAGTGCTGGAGCTTCTGCATTTGGCTTACCATTTCACAAGGAACTGCAGTTTTGACAGGTTGGTATGACAGTATTTAACAGTGTGGTTCCTGTAAAAAAAAAAAAAATCCAAATGTTACTGCATCACTGATCACCAGATGATCATACAGAACTGTTTTGCAGCAAGCTGAAAAACACAAAAAAGGCCTGAATACATCTCTGATCTAAGCACCCCCAGAATACTGAATGCATCACTATGCACCAAACTGATGTTCATGATGCTTAAATAACTCCATCCACTTGTGGTAGATTATTGAGCTATCATAAAATAAAGAATCAATTATGATTAGCCACAGTATCTAATAAACAAATTACACCTGCTGAAATAATTTGATGATTCAAGTATTGGAGACAACAGAATATCACTAAGAATCTAAATTTCATGCCAAGTAAAATTACAAGAAGAAGAAAATTTCAAATTGGTCTGAATTCTTAGGATACAAGTTACACAATCCATTGCCTCTGCTTTGTTCCAACACAAACCACCTGTGGTTTCACAGGAACTTTTGTATACATGCTGCATTCAGCTAAGAAATAAAAGCAGCATACAAGTTGTTCACTACCCAAGCACTGTGAGCAAAGCTTCACGTCATGGCAAGCAGGAAAACTCCAAGTATTTCAACAGGCTGCAGACCAAGGTAATTTCAAAATGTCTCAGGAAGGCTTGAAAACCTTCCCTGACCTTAAAGCCCATCTCATAGTCAAGACTGGAAACAGTCATAAATAAACAGAAAAATTGAAAAGCCTCATATTGTCTCAGTAAATTGAGGCTGGAGCTCACTGCACTGGGCATCTCACTTCTAGTGGAGGCCCCTGTCATCTGGAATGGCGAGTAACTATGAAATCCATGTCTCAGGGCAACACAGCAGCACATTTGAGCTTGTCTATTCCCTTCCTGTCCCATCCTACAGAAAATGACAATTTCTCAGGATGCAGGAGCAGATATTTGGAAAATAGTTTATATTAACAAACCTTAGTACTGGGACAAGCCAGTAGAGTTTATGCATCACAATTGCCCGTACAGAGGGTGGCAAAAGCCAGTTCATCTTTTGGGAAATTAAAGCATTGTTGCTGGAACAGCAGAAGCATTCCAGCTTTGAAGAGATGTCAAAACAACATACTGTTACTATCCCTCTTACCATTCTGCTCAACTTGTCAAGCCAGCTCCACCAGCCACTGTGCCCTAGTTAACACAGGAAAAGTATAAGCCCAAATAATGTAATTTCATAAAAAACCATTGAAACAAAAGTCCTGAAGGTTCAGGTACACAACTCCCATGGCCACAGAAGGACTAACAAGATAAATGGCATATTGCCAGGATGGCAAAACCTTAATTCTGTGAACTGAATTCCAGAAGAAGCTGCCCTGGCAAGAATTACATGCCAACACTGCTAAAACCCATAGGCAAAATCAAACTGCCACAATGAAGTACAGAAGTTGCCACAAACAATTGAATGTAGTGCATAAATATATACACACATGCCTATGGTTGATACCAGGGTGAAAAATCATCCTAATTTCTCCCTAAAGAAACTACAAAAACTACATTTAGTCTTTCAGTGCTAGCTCACAGTCATAGACTATAGAATAAGCACTTAAACCTATCTAGCAACAGAGAGTAAAATTCAGAGTAAAAATAGCACAATGTGTATACTTTCTGTCTGCATGGTCATGCCAATCAGCGTGTCTGAACAACCAAATGCTCATGACAAACTTCTCAGAAATATTCCCTAATAGCCACCCACAGCATTTGAAAAAAATTTTACACATAAAATATCAAGAAAGCAATACCTTAGGTAACAGACAGAAAAGATTTAAATTCTAGACACAAATCAACTACTCTCAATTGCTAAGCACCTTGATTTGCCAACTCTTGTTTATGAAATTGTTCAGTTTTAGAAATACAACTGTAATCTGATGAACTCAGTCTCTGAAAACACAAGAAGAGCCAGCAGAAACTTCTCAGTTCAACTTGATGAATATTAGCCAGAATTAATGAAAAGAATGAGATCAGATTGCTTGCAGATGTCATGTCTAATTCCCCAACAGACATTAAGGAACACAGAAGCATAGAAATAATCACATGGGGGAAAAAATATACTAAATTTAGGGAGAAATAGAGGCTTAGACATCAAGCTTTAAGCTTGAAGAAAAGACTATTTTACTTGCAGCCTTGAAAAAAGTAGAAATTTTGAACCAAATATAATTGAATTAAAGTTTTCTTGAGTCTTCAGATTTTCCAGCATAAGGAAAAATAGTGTGGAAGGCATGGGAGCAAGGGAGAAAGCTACTTGGCTCACACTCCATGTCAGAGCTCAAGCAACACTGCCTGTACTTGTCTACTGGCTATTTTTGTGCCTGAATGTGTAGTTCTGCTTGATTAGAGGCTGTGAAACCTGAGAGGTCCTGGATTGCTTCACTTTCCTTCATGGTATGATGTATTCTCATCCTTGCAGTATACTGTATACACTGCTAGTCCCAGCCCAGATTCTGCTGACTGCAGATGTGGAACCATCTGCTTTAAAGGGATAGGGCCTCCAGATGAGAATTTCTCTCATCTGGGGAAATGTGCAAGAACTCTATGGAACATATGTAGTTTAAAATCACATCTTTGTGAATCACTTAATCCAGATATTTTATGTTGAAGATCACAGCCCTCCTGCTTTTGAACAGCCTTTGCTTCTTTAGTTAGTTTATAGTTCTGCATAAAGTCTTTCTCTTTTTAAGCATTAGATAGTGATAGATTTACTTGCTCATTTTTGGGCTGGAGTTTTCAGAACACAGGTTATGCTTTTGTTACTGGAAACCAGTGAGACACTTCATATTTCGTTACCCTCAAATCAAAATTAGTTCCCTATAGCAAATACCACAGTGACCACAAACCAGTATTTCTTACTTAAAACCTAAACAATGTTACTTTGTATTGGAGTAGTGCCAGAAGTGCAACAGATGAAATAGTTCTTACAGTATACAAAGATACAAAAACCAGCAAATCTGTGACACATTATATCCCATTTCAGAGTTAATTTCCTTTTTTATTGAATAATTTTCAACTGGAGTCTAGTGTTAAATCAGACTCTACAGTACCATATGTGAAAGGTAATATTGAAAAACACTTCCTGCTAAGAAAATAAACTTATGCCAACAGTAAAAGATCAAAAGCATTGATGTAATTAAAAAATATTGAGAGTACATATAAAACAAAACCTTCATTGTGCTTTTAATTAAAAATATTACCCTGTAAATTGAACTGTAAGGCTTAAAAATAGTAATCAAAATGAAAAGAATTACTGAAGTATCTTTGTGTAAGTCTGAAATTTCTGAGTAAATTCATGAATAAACAGGAAATTCTATTGGAAAGAAATGAAAACAGGCAAAAGGCATCTAGATCAAAAAGTTGCAAAGCAGATGCATTATTTTTATAAGAGAATGAAAAAGCTCAATTTCAAATGAAGAGCTCTCACCAGCATAATGCCACAGAGCAGGCTAATATCCATCTGTGAGAAATTACTCTTAATGGAAGAGAGGGAATACCTCTGGCAATTTTATTTGTGACCATCTCCCTGGAAAAAGGTGCTTCCTCACAACAGCAGAAGGAACAAAAACAACAACAAAATGCTCTCCCTTGCCATATGTTTTTCATTTGAAGTCAACAGCAAAGCCTTTTTTTCCCCTTCAATAAATCCTTGAAGTATTTATTTTGTGTGGCTACCCCAGAAGGGTGTAACTTGTGGTTTCACTTGTTTCAGTCTCAAAACTGAAATCAGGAAGCTTTACCTAGCTGAAGAGACTGCTGAGGTGTCAGAAAGCCACTGGTACTTAGGTAACAAAAATCCCACATGTTGCTAACACAAGACAGCTTTAAGGCCAGCTGGCCCCATGTATTTGACATTGCTTTTGGAGTGGCAGCAAATTCTCAGTGGATAAAAACATCTGAACATGCCACTGTGCCCTGGCCTGAGATCAGCTTGACCAGTGAAGATGCAGCAAAAGTTGGCTTTAAGTACCTGATGGTTGGATTTGTCTGGATTCTCCTTATGTGCTCGTCCATGGGTGCCACACACCTGGTCATGTTGAGAGAGGCAGGTTTTGCAGCATTGCTTCATAACAGGCTGGTTTCAGTAGCTGCTGCTCATATTCCTTCCCCTCTACCAGCAGTAGACAGAACCAGTGTGTGCTAGAAGACACTGGGCTGACTGCATTAAAGAGTTAATTGCTAATAAAACGGAACTCCAAAACCATCCTGAGATACAGTGAAATCCTAGAGCTTCAAATGGATCACATCTGACCTTTTTAAACAGCACGGCACAAAGACTCACTTGTAAAACAGAAGAAATAAATCCATATGCAAGAATATTGAAAATATTACAGCTTTTCTGGAAGCTTCATGGATGGATTTCCTTCCCTACTGATTATAAATGGCAGCTGACATTTAGAGTCCTTTTTGAGAAGCATTCTTATTACCCTTAACAGGTTGGCCAACAGAGGGAATGTGGGACAAGCTGAGACTCTTAAACAACGATGGCTTAAAAATCCCCCAAAATTTTCAACATAAAGAAGTATCAATACGAAAATTATAATCTGTATGATCATTCAAAACATACTAAAACATTTCCACTCAAACACAATACATACCACCTTTAATCAAGAGATGAGGGCTAACACTTCACTTGAGGTTTTTAACCTTTTGCATGTCAAGAGTCGTCATTATTCTGAAATCATAAATCCACTTGTAAACAGGCAACTTTCATGTTTTTCTGGCAATTCTTTCCTGAAACTTTCACTACATGTAGCCAAGGAACAGATGGGACATAATTTATGCTCAATAATTCTATATGTGCACAGTTCTCAGCTTGAACTTTTGAAAAACAGAGATAAATAACCATAGGTATTCATGTACCCTTTATTTGCTTTCAGTGTAACATTTCATGCTAATTGCAGATGTAATATTCATGAGTGTAAATATAAGAATTACCAACTCTTGGATGGTTTTCTTCCCTTTTTACACTTGAATATTCTGGCTTACAAAATTAACAGCATACAGTAAATATTCCTCCCATACTTTGTACAAACTACATGATTTTGATATACAACGATCCTGTTTTTATTATAGTGACAATATACAACCACATCTATTTACAATGAAAAAAGTACATAAACCACATTTTAAACATTCTGCTACTGGCAGCCACTATTTTTTAGGAGGTAGCTTTAATTAACAAAATGAACTGAAGCCACATTTCCCATCATGGGTTCTATCAAATAACTTACAATACAAAGATAAAAATTCATTGTATGAACAGTATGTACAGTTTAATTCTCAAAACAGCAATCTAGCTTTAGATCTTAACAAGAATTTCTCCAGAGTAACTGGGATGGCAGTGGATTTGCTCTTATCTCGTGTATTGTCCAAAAACCTTACATAATTACTTAATCATGCATTAATAACTTTGTATTGATCATATTTCAAACTAAATATTAAAAAATTGATCACTGGTTGTACTTAAATCATTTGGGTCTCAGAACTTTAATGCTTTAAACAGATTGCACTGATTTATGTGAACATCAGTGACTTTGCACAGTGCACTTCACTGTCAGTAAAGTAATTGGAAAAATGCTTTTTTTTTCTTTACTGCCCAATTGTGTTGCATTTCCCCTCCATTTCATAAAATCTCAGTCTATCCATAGGTATTACTGGAGTGCTGTAACATTTAACAGGCTGCAGAGTTCTAGCCAGTCTTATTGCTAAGACATGAGCTGTGTACAGTGACATCTCTGCTAACACCCCAGTAACACCAACATTCCTTCCAAGGGTATGACTCGACTGCATAATACTGAAGAAACTTGCTGTGGTTCACCTGAAGTAATGCATCATCACTGGAAAAATGTGTTTAACCCTATTATTCCTGACAGCTGTTAAAAATTATTCCAATAAATCTACAGAATATTGCAGATTATGAGTACTTTACTGCAACAAACAGTTTTGTTTAATTGAACATTAGCTAAAATATGAAACAAACACATTATTCTGATATTGCTGTCACAGTTACGTATGGGAGAATAAATCCCTTTTTTGGCCCTGCAATAAAATGCATCCTGAGATTCAATGCTGAATATACTATACAAAGCTAGCAATAGATTTTTTTTGCTTAATTATAGAAAAGTCACATTTAAAAATAATTTCTGTAATATTAAACAGCTGTCCTTTATATTGTGCTTTTGCAGGGGAAAAAAAAATAAAAATCAATAGAACTTACCTCACCAGCAGATGAAGCAAAGTACAACTGCAATATGATGTGGTAACACACCATTAGCATGTAAAAACTGTATTAAAGAAACCACTATTGTGTGAAAAGAGTAAAAAATATTGGGTAACAATTTTGGTTTACCAATTATTTACAGTCAGGGCAATTGATTTATTTAATTTTTTTTTTTTTAAATGTATGGCTCAAGAAATTACTGCCCACTTCCCTTCTTTACAAATGACACTAAATAACGATTACAAAAGTGCTTCCTGCTTGAAAAGTCAAAACAGGCAACAGTCTGCGAAACATTATACCTCTTTATTGGAACAGCTGATGGCAGAAAGCCCTTTTCAGTCTTTAATTCTTGGTATGTTGTAGGCATAACGAACCAAAGGGAACCCTCTGCTTTGGTAGAAACACGCACGGCCGCAGGCCTGCACTTGGTCCGAGCTGTCTGACACAAAGGAGTCGTCCTCGTCCGCGTAGTCAGAGTGGGCTGACTGCGTGCCACAGTCTGACCAGTAGCCATCTGGTCTTTGGCAAGGCACCACTGCCAGTGCAGGACAGCTGTGGGATTTTATTAAATGTTTACAGGGCATGGGCTTGGATAAAAGGAGTGATTCGCAACATTCACACAGAGCAACGCTACCCTGCAGGTGGGTGTAAACGCCGCAGTCGTAGTAAAAATCCTGCGTCACGCAGCCCCCTTGAGCACTGACAGCAATTGCTACTGCTCCGTTCTTCCTGGTCAGCTGGCGCCTGAGCAACTTCCAGTCTTCCTTGAACTTTGGGTTGAAGAATACGTACAGCACTGGATTCAGGCAAGCAGGCAATGGGAAAAATATCAAAGTAACAGACTTCATGATTTCAGGGCTGATAGAAATTGCAGTGATCAACGGTGCAAACGAGAAAAACGCAACAGGACAGAAAAAGATGCAGTTCGTGAAGATTAGCCAAGCAACATGCTTAATCGTGCTGGACTGTGAGTTTTCGGAGAGATCCTCTTTTTCCAAGTTGCAATAGAGTTTAGTGTAGATAATGGCCATTAGCAAAAATGCTAATGAATTCAGTAGCACTAAAGTTACCGTGAAACCTAACAAAGGTGTTTCTCCAGTAGGGAAGGGCAAGCAAAGGGGTGATGCTGAGTACTCTGCTTTATAAAAAAGTGGTAAGCATCCCGCTACCAGAGCACACAGGAAAGCAAAAAATGCTGCAATTTGAAATTGTTTTTGGCGATTGCTTTTCCCCTTTTTAATGAACTCCTTTGCAGAGAAGCTCCGTTCAACAGCAGCCAACATCAGGAAAAAAATGGCACTTTCTGATGAAAAAACTGCAAGAAACCCAGCAATTCTGCAACCACTGCCAGTCTCCCACCATATGCCAAATTCAGCAAATCTTCCCCAAGATACAGCATCCAAGAATGTTAAAATACCGGTATAGACTCCCATAAATAAGTTAGAGACAGAAATCAGGCTTATAAACAGTTTGGAAGATGGCAATGTAGTACAGGATGCAAATATTGTTAACATGACAAGCAGGTTGAAGAACAAAGCAACCAAAAAAATAAACCAGACAGTAAGGCGAATCATCCAGCTGCCCAATAAATATTCACAAGGCTTAAAAGCACCTAGAAGAAAACAAAAAACAAACAGAAGGACAACAAATTTAGGAAAAAAAATCTGCCTTAGTAAGTAAGATTTTGAAAAGGTCTTAAAAGCATACTCCTCATTAATTCATGAATAGAATACACACCTGAACTGCTAAATAGGTCAGCTGAAAGTAAACTATTCTGCTGAAGTTATTCCCTAATTAATTATGTCTGAAATAACTACTGCAGTGAATGGTCACTTGAGAACATTTTGTATAAACAAGCTAGCTAAACAAACTTAATTACCTTTTAGCTATTCAAAATAGCTTTTATTAGTGCCACCTTAATACTTTATTTTATGTAGATTTCATACTTCATAAAAAAGTTTGGCAAAAAATATAAAAGTGAATGTTCACAATCCCCTTGTAAGGGAAGAGAATTTTTTAGAAAGAACATGTTCTCTCAAAAAATTATTCACAAACCTTATGCCTTGTGGACTAATTTTTGGTCACAAGGAATTATCTGTAGAACAGCAGACAAATTCAGTTTAATCAGCTTTAACAGGGACAGGCATTTACCACAAGCCCAGTCCCTCTGCCTCGCCACTAAAAGGCACTGTGAGCTTGAAAAGTCATATGAGAAAACTATTTTTTCTTCTTCTTTTGCCACTTAAAACAGCTTATGTAATAAAACAGTCCAACAAACAAAATAATAGGAGACAAGACAAGAAAAAAAGGTCACTACTATTGCTTACCCTTCTAATCCCCCCAACTGCTATTTATTCCATAGGGAAATCCTACTGATTTTAAGTAACAATCAGAAGAATTTAACCTCTCCTATCCCCACATTAGGCACTGCTAATTGTCCTAAGCACAATAGCTCAGGATCCCTCCCTGCAATTGAGGACCACTCAGGGAGCTCAAGAAAAATTCCCAACTATAAAGGCTGGAGCTTCTGAGCTGGATTCAGCCTGTGACCCTGGCTCTGAGCAGCACATGCCCTTCCTTTAGGCAGGGGAAAGGTAATGCAGGCAGGAACAGAACTGCCAAGAATGATTAAATGTCAGGGCAAAAATCCCCCAAGGCCTAAAGCAACTTCCAGAAATTAATGAACTGCCAAGCAAAAAAAAAAAAAAAAAATTTGTTTATTTAAATGATCAAGCTTCGTTTCTGGCCACAAAATAATGGAGCCCACTGGATTATCAGGAAATAAGGAGTAAACCCCCTTTTTAGCAGGTATTCCCAAGTAAATCATCAATGACAGAATAATTAACTTTACAATACATTCATGTGGCACAGCAATACCTGCTAAGATGATCTACTTAAAAATAAAAACAACTTCCTACTTTTGAAATTTTAAAATGTCAACTCTGTGCTTCCAAAAATTGATTTGAAGCCATTTTTCTAGTTGCTGTGCTTTAGACAAAAGCCACCACCCTTTCCTGTCTTTCTCCCAAAGTCTAGCTATCCTTGGAGTTAAAAGTTACCCTCCTCTCTCACTGATATTCCCAGCCCATGCTGGGAGGGGGCAAAAATTCGTGCTCAGAAGGGTGTTTCAGTGAACTTGAGCTACTTGAGCACCACTGTTCAACAATCCATTCTTTAGGCAAAGTGAAAAGTGGATCTACAGGCTGAGCAATGATTCAGAATTTACATGGTGGGTGGAGTATCTTATGACCAGATGGCAGCATGGCATAGAAACTTGTTAGTATGAGAGGGACTAGTGAAAAACAAGGCAAATTGTGAACTTGTAAAACAAGCTCTTTCTTTTAGACCTATTACAGCATTTCTGGCATGGACAAAAAGAAAGAGCTAAAGACTTTAACCCATGTAACACACCATCTCAATTCTCATTCTGTAAACAGGAGATCAAAATCAACTAAGCACCTTTAGCAAATTAACTTTCAGATTATATACAATTACATTAATAATATATTTGACTTTCTGACTACAGTTTTTTTTGGCTGTGATCAAGAAATCCTTGTGATATTCTGGATATTAAAGCCAAAGCTAGCTCAAAAGATAGACAGATTTTCATAACATAAAATAGTAGTTAGGAGAAGAGAAAGAAATAAGACTTGGAAGATTCCTGCTCATCCAGAAGTAACTTCATTGGAAGCATACTGTTCCCCCTTCTGCATGCTCCTGTTTATGCAGACAAAGGGGTACAAGATGCATGGAAGGAATCCTCTGGAGAGGCTGTGGCAAAGGCAAGAAAGTAAGAGACACCACAGCAATTCCTTTATGAGCTGGGTGGAATGGTGTACAGAAATTTGCAGTTTGAGTAAGAGAAACAGAAGGGCAGAAACAAAGCTGCCTAGAATGAAAATATTGCAAGATCAAAGACATTCAACACTCCTGGGCTATTCATGCCTGAATTGGAGCAAATCTGGTATGCCAATAAGAGTGTTCACTGCACAAGTGTGTTTAGCAGTTTAAGATGCTACTGCCTACTCCAGCTACCTGTAACAGCCCTCTGCTCACAGTTATTGAGGCTACAGCAGGGCTGGGGAACAGATCACACCAGTGCTCCTTGTCCTCTCTCCTGGAAAGACATTAAGCTTCATTAAAACCACCAATGATAGCAGTTTGAGTTAAGTTTTTAGTTAGTTTTTGAGTTAAGCTTTTAAAGCACAGGCTGATCTCTCACTGGAACAGATGATACAGTCTACTCCACAGATAGCTCCTTGGCAAAAATAAGGTAGAATTAGGAGGCAGTGCATTAAACACAGTAGACTCCAGTTATGAGCATTACAGTCTTGATTATTCTGCTTATGGAAATAAATTTTGGTATTTTTCCTAGCATAGTTCTCCAATAAAGGGCTATGTGTCTAAAGCTGAGTCAAATCTTTGTGATTGCTCATCCAAAACAACACTGACATCAAATCAAGCTTTAACAAAAGCATTGGAGAATTTAATCTTCTGTGTACAGAATGACTACCAGGAATGAAAGATGTAATTCTGCATTCAACTCTTTGCATAACACCATGCCTGAAGTTCAGTGTGGCTAAAGCACATTTTAAGATTTACCTGTTGCTGGTGTACAGTGAATAATAGTCTGTCCCAATTCCTCATTTTTTGCATTTCTTGGAATATCTGCATTAGCTGTAGAAGTGAAAAACATGTTAGTTGTAGGAAGAAAAATAAGTGAAATGGCAGTGAAGCTGCCTAGGATGGAAGTAGCTCACTGATACCTGAGCCTTTTGACAAGTGAAGTTGTTCTGGTTTGCCACATAAGGTGAGATGCTCAGTACTGAAATTGCTGCTCACGTGGCTTTGTAACAAAGCAACATCTTTGATGACTGGGGAAAGATCTAGGGAGCCTGAATTAGACAGTGGAAGGACAAGTCCTGTCTGAATAGAAAGGCTGAAACACTGAGAATAAAACTATGACAGAAGCATTACTTGCAGTTTGAATTTTTTTTAATTACTTTTTTTTTTTTTTTTTTCCCAGACAGGCAAGTCTTTCAGTGTCCAACATATCTTACAACTGTTTAGAAGGAACATGGCACTGCTGATTTGTAAGCAATTGCAGAAACTGCTTTTCTATCCCTACAAAGACTTATATTTTTCATATTCCCTCAATCAAAGGCAACATACACTGCTACTATTCTAGTCGGGTACAAAACAATACTGCTGGTTAAGTATGATGAAACATTTACCCTTCTCATGATCCATCAGGGCCCCTTGATCTTGGTGACTAGAATCTTCAGCGTTAGAGCTTAGGTAAGAATCACAACCCCAAAATGCACAGCACTGATAAGCATATGGTACAGAGAGTGATCTGAAATACAGGCAGAACAAGGAAGACCATTAAACTTTGTAATGAAAGTTACAATTACCACCTATTAAAAATATTTAAGTAGCACACTTCAGTGCTAAACTCAAATCTTCTTTTTCCTCACAGTGGCTGATAAAAACTATTTCAAATTGGATCAGGTATAACCATTTCTAATGAACTCCTGCACTGAGATAAAGGACAGGTGATGTATACAAGTGAGAAGTACAAAGATGATATTTTGATATTTAGCTCTCTACTATTCTTTCTACTCCATATATACAAACCAAATTCTGATCATGGTTAGTTTGAAGCATTGCTGTAGAAATTAAAATGAAAACTAATTGGATGAGCTAATTATAGAGTAATTGTTTTCTAAGAGAGATAATTCCCAGATGACCACAACTTTGGGTTATATATATCCTTCTAACTCTTCACTCTGTGATACCAAAACAAGATTTTTATTTTTTCTATGTTTGGCAGAAATGATACATACTATTATACTATACATGGCAGAAATGGTACATACTATACTGCTGTTCTGGCATAGAAGAAGTACATCTTCACAGAATTCTAATAAACCACATAAACAATGAGGGAATAGACCAGAATCTATTTTTTTTTTTCACTCAGGACTACAATATCAACTATCCTGAATTCTCTTATTGAAAATATTTAGGAGGAACAGCAGACTGCTTCTTCTAAATGTGCAGAAAGATCTTTGTAAAATGGAAAAGAGTTCATCACTGTCTGATCCACCTCCCACAAAAATCAATTACAGGTTTCCATGCCAATGATTATTTTTATTCTTATAATTTGCCTCCAAGAAAATATATATAAAGCATGGTGATTATGTAATCAGACACCTGTGTGTCAGCTCCTGTTTTCCACGCTGTGAAAGAAAGATGTGCTCAGTTCAGTAACAAATGGAGATTGACCCAAAGCACTACTCTAAAGTCAGATGATATCTTGCCTGAAAAGCTGTGGAGGAAAAACAAAAAAATCCCAAGAAAATTATCTGCAACTGGCTTTTACAGCAGAGCAGTCAGATGCCCTTTATGTAGACCAACACTGAGATACTACAGGACTCAGCAAAGGGCCTGAACATTTGTAAATGAGTACTAACATACTTATTTATGAACATTTAGTAACATATTGCTTGGTACTGCAAGCACTCTGTGCTGTTATTTACCAACATACCGGAGTTTTGCGAAGTTCTTTGCTGCCAAAGCTTCTTTCAATTCAGAATTGCCTGTGAGTTTAAGCTGGTTCAGGCCACTCAATCCTTCAACTGGAACTGAACTGAGCTCATTGAAACTTAGGTCTCTGAAATGTGAATATATAAAGACCATGTTACAAAGTAAGTTTGAAGATCCTCTGGTGAACATTTCATTAAAGTAGGGAAGGACTTTATCATATGAGACTGTGGTCTGGAAATGCCTGTCAGTGCAGTAGGCACTCTAAAGAAGTGTGCCATGCATATATTCAGCTAGCAAGAGCCTTCCTGATTCACAGATATTAAACAAATGATGAACACATCACTTTTAAGCTAAAAATATTTATTATTTCAGCAATTTGATGATAGAGAGAGGAGGTGACTGCACAGAACAGCCTACTTACAGGTTAAGAAGAGCTCCAACAGTGATGAAAGCTCCCTTGTGGATCTGATGGATCCGATTTCTACTGAGGTCCCTGCAATGAATTCCACAGGAGATTATTTTGGCAGTTTCACCAAATGTAACAGCCAATGTACTGAGGGAAAAAAGCTTAGGTGACAAATATATCCATCTTTTATCAGAAAAGCAGAATATATCCCTTCTCTTCCCATTCAGCCAGGTGTAACAGCAGCCATATTCCTTGGTAGGGCAGCTGTATCCTGCTTCATCACTGAAGTAGGATCCATCTCCCATTTCTGCTCCCTTTCCCTTCCTTTCTGATACAGCCAGCACAACCTGTGCACCCAAGGCAGAGGCTGGCTCTGGCATCACCTATTCCCATCTCGAAGGTGCCAGGATGACCACTTTGGTGACAACTGCATGTGTAGCAGGATATGTTGGCAGAGATGGGGGAAGGCAACAGAAGAACAAGCAGAAGAGCAAAATCTACTCTGCTTTCAAATCCAGCTCCAGCTCTGCTGGACCACCATGACTTCACATAACATTCTTCTTAAAATACCTGTCTATTTATGGATTGTTTTTCCTGCTAACTTAATATAGCTTGAGTTGCAAGGGGAGAAGATAATTTTGTTTGCTTATCTGCTTCCCCTGAGGAAAATAGATAGGATCTCTCCAACAAATATTATATAATGAAATAATATAGTTACAATGCCAAATACTGGACCACTGACAAAATCTCATTTTTAGACTTCGTATTTATAAAAATATTTTTATAGGCTAGAAAAATAAGATGGAGAATAGAAGGAACAGGGCTGAAACTGGCTGCTGGCCTTTTGCCATCAATCAAATTTTTAACACCAAACCCTGCCATCAGTTTACATGGGAATCAAAGACATGATCTTGTTTTACTCAGTATGCAGCTATATATGCACTTACAGGACACGAAGGGAGGACAGTCCTTGAAAGGTGTCCTCTGCAATTTCATGGATTTGATTATGCTGTAAGGAACTGCAAAGAGAAGAAGCAGAAACAGAACTTTATTAGCTGATTTCAAATGAAGGGATAGCCTGGTGCCTGCTAATGGATGGCTTCAGCCTTATCAATCACAAGATTTTATTCATTTCCACTTGCAGACAGACTGTGAAGTATTTTGCATCAGCTATGTTAATACAAAGCATTTTTGTGGCACCTCTGCCCAATCCCAGTTCACAACTCAGTTTAATTTAGAAGAGACTATTAAGTGTGGACTGAATTAATTTCAAGCTAAAAATAACACTTTGTGAACACTGAAGAGTCATACTGAAATTTCAAACAACACTCCATTCTGTGTGGAGTCTTTAAGCATATTCTAACCATTCCATTTATGTGCATAGCAATACTACTATGAAATGCAGGATTAAGCTGTGTCTTTCATTTCTTTTGTGCCACAGGAATAATTAAGTATTAGCTAATTAAGGAAGACACAAGCAGTCTCATATGAGATCATATTATCTCTCTCTGTCCTTAATTTTAAAAAACTAAGATCAAACATGAAACAAAAAAGTCTCTAGAGATGTGGACTCAGAATACTAAGGGGTTTATAAAAATAAACAACACTTATTTCTACTTACATTTCTTCCAAGGTGTGGCAGCCCTTAAAACTTGGGAGGTCCTTTATATTGTTGTAAGACAAGTCCCTTCAAAACAGAAAATGGGAGAAGAGTGCTTAGTTCAACTCCTTTCTACTTGAAACATCTCATCACTTGTAACTATTAAATAGATTGACAGAAAAATCATCCAATTAGTATTCTTATGCTGAGAAACAAAGAGTAGTTTAGAGAAAATGACAGAGGGAATCAAAGGTGTGAACTCTACATCTTAGTATACACATACTCTAAAAAATATTTAAAACTTGCTCCCTGAATTCTAAGAGTTATAATCTAAAATATTTATTCAGAAACTGCTTTTTTAGAATGAACTAGGTAAATTGTATGTAAAGCACAAATTTGGTGCCAATTTTGTTTAGAGTGCTGGTAATTGCTTAAGCAAAGCTAGGAAAACTCAGAGTGTTCTGTGAAACAATGCAGCAAAAAAAGGAAACAGAAAAAAAAGAAACAAGCAAACAATCTTAAAATTTCTATATAAAAGGTAAATGGCTGTTTGAAAATAAATCCCACCTCATCATTTTTTCTCCCCTGTTTTTCTTCTATCAAACAGAACGTATTTTTTCTCCTCCCTTTTCCAGGATTTGCTTTTGTTTCACATTTTCCTGCGTGTATCCTTTGCAAACATGTTTTGCTTCCCATCCTCCTAATGGTTTCAGTTACCAGTTTGGGGTTCTTTGCATTAATTTTAATTTTTTAATTAATTTAATAATTTTAACACATCCTCACTGCTTTTTATGTCTAGCCTTTGTATTGCTATCTTCTTCCTATTTCTCATCTTCATTTCTTTTGGTTCCTGATGCTCTCTCCTCTGTCCCTGAACACAAAAAGTCAAAGCACTATAACGAAACTCTTTTCTTTAACCTCTGAATGCAGATGACTACTGTTGTGTTAAGAATGAATGGTGGCAGAACAGATCTGAAGATAAGCACCACCTTACATATCTCTTGTAATGCATGAAAGAAATATCCCTATAAAGGGGACTCTGTTTAAGGAATGTAAGGCATTACATCAAATCTGCCAAAAATCTTAATTTGAACTATCAAGAAACCACATTTCCAACTTTGGTAGAACTACTAGGATGAAAAATTCAAAGCAACACTTTAAATTACATTTCAGTTTCTTTCAAAACATTCTGATGTATGAAGAGAGGCACAATATGTATACTTACAAAGTTCGAAGCACCTTTTGCTCTTGGCATAAATTAACAGGAATTCTGCTTATCTTGGTCCCTGTAAGAGTTCTGTGGGGAAAAAAATCCCAACAAACCCACACATATAAATGCTTGTTTTGGTTATGACAGATGGCATAACAAGGATACATAAGAATGGAATGCTATTGGGGTGCTAGATACACCCACCAAAATTTTTTTGTTTCTTTCTTTTTTTGGAAGAGGACAATTTTTCTGTTTTTCAGTTCTGGGAGAAGGGGTTAGCATCAATGGCCTTTTTCAAAGGCTTTTCTGTTCTTCCTCTACTTAAAAAAAACCCATTAAGTGGCACCCAGGTATCCCAGGGAGTAAAACCTTATCATTACTGATGAAAATTATGGGAAGATACATGTGGTTGCTCTCCAGATCCACTAATCATATTTTAATTACTTCACAAGAGGAAAACCCAAGAATTTATTTCTGCAGAAGACACTTACAAGCTCTCCAGATTTATGGTTCCTGTCAAATTAGGAAACCACTGCACCATGCTGGCACCCCGAATCACCCTAAAAAAAAAATCCCCATAAAAATTAGCTGTGAGCAATTATGGAATTGAATTGCAACAGTCAGTCTTATTATCAGGTAGATATTTACAACAAGGAGACATTCTAACATTCTTACTGCTTTAAAATTTTACACTTGAATAATGTGTGAAAAATAAGTCTTTTCACTGCTTCTTATACTACTCATTTGCTTAATAAATTACTCCTCCATGAGCAAACAACTGGAATTCAAACTGGAAAGAGTGCTATCAATACACATATGAAAAGTAGTTTGTAGTTCAAAGTCACACTCCATTTTGCTTATTATTCATTATCCCCAGAAGTGATATCTTTTAAGAGCATACATGCACTAACCTGCAAAACATTCTGACAATGTACATCCCTGGCTCAAAACACCAACAAGGACACATTGCAGATTGTTTAATTGAGAATCTGAGCATTTGGCCTTGGGTTATGTATCTTATGAAAGGTAATTTTTTTTAAAAGAAGTTGGACAGCATATTTAATAGACCTTAAGAAACTACCTATTCCCAACAGTAATAAAATATTTATTAAAACTTACTGAATAAAAAAACCAAAAAACTTCTAATGTAAGAGGGAGTCAGAAAATTTATTTATTTTGAGTCCTTAGCCACAACATTTCATACCCATTTATTGTATGGTATTGTCAAGAAGGTACTTACAGGGAATGCAGATCTGACAGATTCTGAAATGCTGAGTTCCCCACAAAAGACAAAGGATTATCATACAAATGTCTGGGAAATGAAAAACATGTTTCAGTGGTTGTTCTTACAGTCACTGACTGCTAAAGGCTAAAAATAGATGGATGAAAATTACTTACATCGTTCTTAGAAGGGGGTTTCCTGCAAATGCACCATCAGGAATTATGGAAATGTAGTTACTGTGAAATCCCCTAAAGATATTAGCAAAGAAAAACCCAACATTTAAAACTGTACTGCCAGCAGAATCAACCAGTAGTCATCTTCATCGTGTCTACCCAATTCCCAATCCTGCCATAACAAGGATTGCAGCAGGACTAAGTCAATCTGTAGGAATAACTTTAAAGGCATTATTTCTGTCTACTGCACATCAGCTAAACTGAAAATATTTCATTAGAAAGAAATTATTTTGACCAAACATGATGCTGTACTTTCACTTTTCTTACTCATTTCTTAAGGAGGGGACAAATAAAATGTGTGTCATCAATGATTACCTAATCTGCTACTGGAGGCCAAAACCATCTCATGATTAAGATCTATGCTAATGGTTCTCCTGAATAAATTGCCTGCTTATGTAACTCCAAAATAATTTTCAACACATGCCCTCTTCTAGATGATGATTATATTTTCTTTTAATTGTAGCTTCAAATAGCATAACTTAACATAATTTAGGCTCCTGCACAATGAGACAAGCATTCTTAAATCCAGGATTTTTTTTTCCCTTTTTATTTATAAAAGGAGAGAGAAAATTGCTAAAAAGGGAGAATAAGTAATACTCACAACTCCTTTAGATTTGGAAGTGATTTGATGGCTTCAGGGAACTCTACCATGTTATTATAATTTAAATCCCTAGAAGAAACAAAGCAAGAACATTATAAAATTTTTAACAGTAGCCATGAATTGTCAAATTAATTTTTGCTTAAGACAGTCCAGCGAAAGAAAAAAGTTCTCAGAACACCTTTAACTAGACCATAGGATAACTTCAACTTGGATTTAGTCTTCTAAGGTTTCACATGCTTATAACCAGCTAATAACTTAGGTAAGGTATTTAATATTGCCCAGATTATTCACATTTAGTCAAATAATATTTCCTTACAGCAAAGCTCAGTATTTGTCAATACCTCACAGATTTTTTTTCAGCAGAATTTACACAGAAATGAACTATGATTTCAAAGATTTTTTTTTTAAAAAAAGTAGATACAAATGACTACTCTTTTTTATCATCTTACTAAGAATACTTTTGTCAAGGTTTTATAAAACAAACAGTAAATAAGCCATAATGTAAAAGCAGATCTTGCAGCAAAACCAATTATAAATACTGATTAGAAGCACAGAAAAACCTCATGACAGATGGGTGATGTTGAATTCTTGGTTAACTTGTCACTATTCTAGCAGTAATGTCAGGACCTCTGCAAAAGGGATTTCTTATAAATGGCAGAAATTTTCAGAGTCTTTTATCAGCTGTATCTATTTACACAGCACCTCATTACTTAATTGAGGTTGTAAGAGGATGATAAGATGAAATAAGCAGCATTTCTGGACTCATCCAAGCTCCTCGTGTTAACAGAGGTTGTCACTGGCTTGTCCTTGCCCTCCTTCATTAGTTTTACTTATTTAGCATTCTCCAAAGCATAAAAAAAAAGGCACTGCTGAGGGAGATATTGCTTATTAGACATTCACAGAGTGAGCTGAAAGGAAATGGGAAATGTAACCCAAGCAGCTGAAAGCCATTCCTTGCCAATGAAGCACTCAGGAGGTTTAGGACAGGGAACAGTGGAGCAACAGCCCTCTGAGATCCTCTCAGAAACCTCCTATTGTCACACAATAGCTTTGGCAATGTATCCTATATATGTTTAACCTTACAGGAAATCTGAGAAACAAATATTTGTCCCTTATCACTCATGGGGCCACTCAAAACACTTGTGATCTATCCACCTGACTCAGCAGAGTGCTATGCAAAGACACACCAGCTAGACCAGGGCTAGGAGCATTAGAGCCACATCATCCAGCATGACATTTCACCCAGGCTAACATTTACTTGCTTCTCAAAGCAGTTCATTTCTTTTTGGTGGAGCAGTGCACTGATACCAGCCTTCAGCTCTGAAACTTGAGCTGGATCTAAGTGCCAGTGGCATGTGTTGCACAGTGCACATACACCTGATTTGCAAAACTTTTACCATATCACTATGGCAACCTTGATTAAGCTGAGATTGAGACAAACACTGACCACAAATTATTTTAAGAAACATACTTACAAGGTTTCAAGGTTGTCTAATCCATCAAAACAGTGTTTTCCGATAGTTTTTATTTTATTATTATGAAGATGTCTGAAAAGCAAAACCAAAACAAGTGAATTATTTCATATAAGCTAACAAATCAGCAGACATTTCTATGAAATCAAGAGAGTCAAATAGTTTAGTAAAAAACACTGCAAAAGAATATCTTTAACTTCCATCCTCATAGGAAAAAAATAGATCGTTTGCAGTCAAGACAACTATTTTAAATCTTTAATCCCTATTCAGAAATGTGAGAAAAATATGACAAACACAGAAATCCGACTATTTTTTCATACTACTCCATGGAGATTTTTAAGACTACAGAGAAACAGGTTTTATATAAAAAGAGATAAATTTTTCTTCTTCTAGTATCTCTGAAAGCTTTCTCTGACAACCACTGCTTTGAAATATTCATTATATAATGAGATGTCAGAAACCAAATCTCACTACCCACAGTCTATTTTTGATTAGGAGAAAGTCTTTAGCAAATCTTCAGCAGGTTCTCTAACATACATGATATCATCTCATGTCAGCAGTATAGGCTGTTATTAGGCAACTGAGCTAAAACACAGCAAAATAACCATTTTCAATGCCACCCTAGATTAATCAAAACTGTGACTGAGGAGAAAGGCAAAGTGACCTATGAAATACAAATACTCACAGAACAACAAGACTTGAAAGGTTTGTAAATGCATGGTCAGGAATGTGTGTTATTTTGTTGAGAGCCAGTGTTAAGGCTTGCAGAGAGGGGAGATTGCTGAGTGGATAGATGGGAACTTCTGTTAAACTGTTGTCATCCAGCCAAAGGTGACGCAGCTGCACAAGACCCTCAAAACTGTCCTCTGGTATGGCAGTAATGTGGTTAGCATCTAAACGCCTGTATCAAAACAGAAAGAATTCATGTAAAAAACTCACAAGCTACAGATCAGCAAAAATACCAGCTGAAATCCTACTATTCATGAACGGTTTTTTTCAAGCTTATGGATCTTTCACTGAAATAATTCAATATTGCAAAGCTTGAAGTTTTATTGAAAGATGCGTGAAAAACTTTTCAAGGCAAACGAAGAGCCCGTAAAATAAAGTTTCATTATAAACTTTTCAAACATTTTAAATAAAACATTTGAACAAATTGATATGCTTATAATCAGACAACCAAAATTAATTAATAACTCTATAAGGCATTTCCCACAAAATCCCTGGATTCTAACACTGCAACAAATCTTTAAAACAGCAGCTCGACAGCATTTCTAAGATTGCAGAGGCATTTACTCATTTGAATGGATTATCCCTACATCTACCTTGTTGACAGCATTGTGTACTGTTGTATGCTTTGTTTTGTGGTAATGCTATACAGCAACAAAGCAACTACTTTAGAGAACAAGACTATTAAAAGCTGTTTGTGAACAGAGTTGAATTATCCCAACAAATGAAACATTTCAATTAAAACTGCTCTCTGACACCTGATATTTTCTAACATTCCCCCCAACAAAATGCAGAACAGCACATCAGCACTATTAACTATCATACATCACTGGATTTGCCATACTTTTTCCCTAGATGAATGCCAATTGCAAAATTAAATATAGTAACTGTCCTGGTTCCAGCCACAACAGCGTTAATTTTTGCAGTAACTAAGAGGTGACAAGGGACAAACCTAGGACCCAGGGGTTTTTCAATATCCTGGGATGAAACAAAACATTCATAAAGTAATGACAGTCCCTGGACCTTAATGGGTCTGAGAAGGCACAGAGCAGAGAGCATTTGGCAATATTTGATGGCCCTCTGACCTAAAGGCTCTCTCCTCTAGGTCAACAGACAGCTGAACCATGGTGACTTTGCTGCCAACACAAAAGAAAGCACCTTGCACAACTGATTTGAAATGACTGCTGTACCAACCATGGTGCACTGTGCTGCTGTGCAGGGCAACAGAACACATACACCCTCCTCCATCAACATGGATGCTCATTAAGATACAAATCAGCACAGCTCTGGAATTATGTTAGCACTCTCTGGTTTCTAAAGCCATGGTAAGATATGCTCTTGAAAGTCTAGCTGGGTTAGTTTCAGAAGTAATTTCCTCTAGCCATTCATCCTTGTCCTTCTCTGGGCAGGCAGCGTGGACCAAGTGACTTTACTGCATTTATCCCCAGGCAGATCTGGACCCAACACTTAAAGCACATGCAGAATTCAAAGGGAGAAGTCTACTAATTAACTAAGAATTAATGCAGAAGGCAAGCCTGATCACAAATTTAACACACTTCATATCTTTTTCCTTAAAACAGAGGTTTGTTGTTGCAATGCATACAGTTTGCATATTTCAAATTATTAAAAAAAAAAGTGATCAGCTGAATTTTCATGTAATAAAAAGTCCAAATATACATCAAATTAAGCAACAAGTATACTATTACAAGTGGGAACTTAGAAAATTGTCCGCAAAGTTCTCTCCTAAGATGAGTGAGGTGTCATTAGCTCTGAAGCTGTACATCAAAGAGATGATTCCTATGGTTCACATACTGGCATCCCCTTATCATTTGCCCCATGATCCAACAGGTGTGCATGATATTCTATTTGAATGCTCTTAGACTGCACAGACACTGGAACATTTCAGAGAAACTGAAGTTTGATGATAATAAAGGAAGAAAACAAAGAGGTTGGGTGGGGGGAAGAGGAAAAAAGCCTGAGGCTCTGCTTCAGAAAAAAAAGCAACTAGAAATTACCTGTCTTTCTTCTCTCCTGAATTTACACAGCTCCCTGAAGATCAAAGAATTATTTCCCAATGGAATAAACATATCCAAGTCTTCTAACTTCTCCCTACCCCTCCCCCTGCCTTTTTTTTTTTTTTTTGTTGGTTGGTTGGGTTTTGTTTTTTTTATTGGAGAAAGGGGTTGGTTTGAGGTTTTTTTCAGAGAAGCAGCATACTCAAGAGACAGGCCTCAATCATTGTCCCTGTTCATCTAGTCCATCTGTACTTCCACTGGTGCCTTGCTAAATTCCTTTAATTCTAGGAGACTTTGGAAAACAAAAGCACACAAGAAAGTCACACCTCCTGCTCCTCCTCTCCCATCCTTAAAGAAGGAGATGAGCAATCGAAGGATGGATGCACACACTGAGGGAGGGAGCTGAACTCAGCAAGGGAGAACAAAGATGGTCCTGGAGATGATGCTGGACCTTCAATTTTTAGTTTGATTTGCTAAAAAACCTCTGTCCCCCAGAACAGCTGGATCAAGTGCCCAAGTAACCAGACTTTAAACTGATGACTGTCCACAGCCATTCAATCTGTTGTGTTCATTTTCTCCAGCCCACACCAAGAAGGAAAAGGGGGGAAAGGATACCACCACCCACCAGTGACACTGAAAAGGGAGGTTTAGAAAGTGGAAAGAGATATTTTTGAGTTATTTGGCCTCATCCACAATTTTTTACATTCCTTCATCTCTTCTAAGAGCCTAATATGCCATGGTTATTTTTTTTTTCTCTTCCTAACAGTCAAAGCTTATCCACATGATACTAAATGCACAAAACACAGCTGAAACACTCCCATTTAGTGTGAAATGCACATAATAAAGCATTTAGTGAAACAACTGAAAAGCAAACCTAAAATATTTGACAACCTTCACAAAATATTAACAATTAAGGACCACAACTTTTCTTTAAGGTAGATAAGGGAATATTCCCTAGCTCCAATAATTAACAAAGAACAAAAAATATTCTTTGCTTGCACTGGACTTTGCACAAGACTGTCTTTTTCCATTATATTGTTAAAGATATGAGTACATTCTTCAAATTAGAGTTTGCAGCATGTATCTTAATCTTTGAGAAGCTACTCCAATTCCAGCTTTCTTATAGGCACTGGCTTGTGAAAGACCTTTTACATTTCAGTCTATAAATTAAGAGTTCAGCTGTGGAGCTGTCATCTTCTGTTTTATTCCTCTCATGTTCCCTCCTCCCACAAACACCAACTCCAGAAGAAGAAAAGAGCAGGAAGATGATAGAAACCTAAACATTCAACAGCTCTTACATCAGTATTTGCTATATTGTTAAAACAGGACACAACAAGGTCTTCAAACAATTGGCTGTGCTTTAAGGAAACCAGAACTAGTAAGAATGCTTCAATTCAAATGAATACAAGTTCCAAATCTAAGACACACATATAAATGAAATTTTACATACAAATGTACACTCACTGCTTAGGACAACTGCCTTACAGACTGTACCCCCTATAGGTAACACCAGAGACCAGCCTCACAGCCTCACTAGCTCTCATCTGTGACCACAGGCAGTCTTCCAGGCTTCAGCAAGGAAATTTTAACAGCCTTGTATTAACAGCCTAATTAACAGCCTTGTACAGCAGGAGTTTACTGCTGATGTTAATAAAAGGCAAATCACTCCCAGCTCTTGTGTTAAACCACTTCTGCTCAATGGCAATCATTAAAGAACATTGCTCTTTAAAGTGCTCCTTCAAAAACCACAAAGAAATCACTCCAATAACAGTGGAGTAGATTTTTAGGTCTTGAAGTTGAGTAGCGATAAGCCCGGTACCTCGGAAATCCTGCTACAATGGGAGGCAACAACCCATGTTAACAGAGGTACTTTAAAACACTCTGGAGAGTTTGCTCACTGTATCAAGCAGTGGCTCTCTGTGCATTATATGTTGAGAACATCAATATAAGGATTTGCTTTATTCAAAGACAAATTTACAGCAGCCCTCAAACTAATGATAAATGCTGGTTCCAATCACCAGTACTGATGTGCCAGGACATCTGTTTCTTCCATCTCAATGTTTAGCTGGTACCAGTCAGAGGTCACAGTTTGCTGCAAAGTACCCACAGAGGATTCAGCTAATTTTGCCTACATGCAATTTAACTTTCACCATCTCATTAAAGTTTCTGATCATTCAATTTCTAAATAATTCCCTGATTTTATTTAAACTTAGCAATTCCGTAAGCTAGCCCAGACAGTTAAAAAAATAAAGCTACATTAATCCCAGAAATTCCTGAAGCTCACAAGAAACCATACCTCACTTAAAGAAAAATAGAACACCTTCTAAAGGTAAAGATGGCATATAAAAATATGTGAAGTATACAAAGAAGTGTATTTCAAGATTTTTCAGCAAAATCAGATATGCTCAGAAGAACTCTTACACATTCTTAACTCTAAACATTCCAGACAGGAAAACATATTCAGTGTATTTAAATCTGTATTGGTTTTGCAGGTTAAAGAGAAAATGTGTCAATTTCTTCCATTCCCATTCTTCTTAATCCCATATCCTAACACAGACTAAATCTGAGGGCTGATGCCCTTTAACCCCTTAATAGCAGCAAAGCAGGAAACGAGAAAACCTCTGGAGACAAACAATTAAAAGTTGCTTAGCTGGAAAGACACCTGTCACAGTTAGGGGTGCACACTATATATAAAACTATTTAAAGCTTCTTAGCTTCATCTAGTCACTGCTGTTGATGAACACCTTCCACAGCCTCCCAGACACTATTTTTCCCTACAGATATGTCCTTCCAAACCCTGTAATCCAGAACCACAATATTATCAACAGGAGCCCTAAGGCACTCTTTAAGAAGAAAATCACAGAATTAGAACAGAACTGTATATTTTTTGATACAAAATTATGTTTGCATTGTTATCTCCAAATTCAGGGATCTTCCCTTCTGACACACATTTTGCATTTATGGTTTACATTACTGAAATTGTCAACAACATGAACTGTGGCTTAAAATTGGGCAGTTTCATTAACAACAGAAAGTTTCTAGATTTGACTTTTTTAATAAATACAGATTTTAACTTGACCTGTATAAGGAATCCTTCTTAAAATGCAAAAAGCTAGAAATGCAAGACTGTAGCTGATACGTGCTACAGCACATATTTTAAATGTGTCCTGACTGAAATATGCCTCCATTCTCTGTTCCCATGCTTTTACCATACATTTTTACCCTGTAAAGCATGATTTTGCTCTCAGACCTTTCAGTTCTGTATAAGGACCCTAGTCTTTCCTACCTGGGCTAAGATGATTCCCACTCCCAGAAAATATTATCCCATCCCAGTTCAGCACATGAATGCCTTATCCTGCTTCAAGCCTGCTCCAGCCTCCTAACACAGGAAAGCAGACTGAAAAACTGGTTATGATCCTGCTGTGAGCAGATCTGGCTGTTCAGGGAGCCAGAAATGCCACCAGGAACTGCAAAAAATGACTGCTGACCACATGCATGAAGACATTTGCCCGTGCAGCTCAGGTGAACACCCACACAACAAGAAAGGCAGGAGCTATCACAGTTGAGTATCACACTGGCACCATCCCAAATCCCACAATTTGGGAATCTGGCAGAACAGCTAAGCTGCAGTGCTTTGAACTGTTGCTGCAGAATGCTCTAATATTCCCTGCATGTGGACAAGTGTGCACATGTGCTGAGACAGTAGAACTACAATTATAATAAATCATACCCAATACATTAGCAGATATTGACAGGCTTTTAAAAGACTCCTAGATTTGATGGCAAATGCACAGTAGCAATAAAGTTTGTGGGTTTTCTAATTCAAGTGAAATGAAGTTTTCCTTTGTAAAGCATCTGAAAGGCTTTGTTTAAATAGTGTAATTTCAATATTTGGGGATTGCATTAGAATATTTCAACTAGTCCTAGCTGGGTTTCCATGGTCACTCAGAGCAAGCCTAAAAAGTGCTGCAGTTTACAGACCCATTTTACAAATCCCCAGATTCTGGGTCAAAGACCAGAATAAATAGCTGTGCTGGCTTTCAAACTGGCGAACCTAAACCACTACACTAGTGTTAGCAAAAGAAGTCATCACAGTCAAATATGCCAAGGCAGATAAAGGAGTGACTTTTTTGGTTTCTCTGTCATTCCCAGGCACAGCTGTGCTGCTGCACCTTTTGCTCTCTCTATGACCCCTGGATTGCCCAAAAACCTCACCAAGACCATTTCCAGATCAAAAATACAAAGTATACCACTTCATGGCCTTGTAATAACAAAAAACATGCTGTTGATGCTTTGCAATAATCAAAATGCATCAAGACTATTGTTTATATTTGTGAAGCTCTTTGTCAGGTTTTTCTGTTACTAGAAGAGGCAGGAACAAGCTGGACAACCAGTGGCTTCTCCCTTGGTAGAGCTGTCCCACAGTCACACCTATCACAGCATCTTCCAATGTCAGCCTACATCCTGCCAGTTCAACTTTTCTGGGGTGCTACAAAGCAAGCTTTCACTCAGTAAAACTCCTTAATATTGCTAAATTTCACCTCCATTTAAAGAATCCTATTCTAACTCTCTTTTGGAGGCCAGATATGGGGGAAAATATTCAATGCAAACAGAAAATAATAGAGTTGTCATTTAGTATTCTGAACCAGGCTGGCTACTCACCTACTGATATAAACCCTACAGATCATGAAGCTCCTATAACCATCTCCTTTATTTCCACCCAGGTATGTTTACTGGGTTTATTAATACATACCACATTGTGGCAACTGCCTTCCTATAAAGCTAAAAACTGGAGTACATTGAGACAGAAAACAGCTGTAAATGTGTTTCAAATTAAATTATTATCAATATACTATGAAGTTTTATGAGGAAGTAATTTATGCCTTCACCAAGGAAAGAATACCACTGAAGCATACTTCAGAGCAAACAGGGGAAATACCAAAAGAGAGACAGTTCAGTAATGTTTAAACTTGCAGGTCTGGGATGGAGATTTATGTAATAGTAGAAGCACATTTTCTAACATATATTCTACTAGAAGTTATTTGTTTTAAAAAAAGCTCACAGCAACTTGGGAGTTTTGAATTTACAAAAAATTCTTAGGGAGGGGAATAAATCACTTTTTCCACCCATACAATAAAGTAGGATGCTGACATTTATGTTTCCATGTTCAGATGTAAAATTCAGAGGACCACTCTTACATTCCTTTGCCAGAAGGTGCTATGTGCATTACTAGGGGATATGTGTGGTGAGTGTAATTATGCATTAGTAATGCTAACAAAGTTTTCCTGAAATTCATTAAAATCAGAGAAATGCATTCTGGTGAAGTAAGCAAATTGCATAGAAAAAATGCTTGATATCTCTCACTACACTTGTATCAAAACCCAATTTATTCTCAAATTCCTACCCATTCTAACAAATTACAGTGGTCTTGTAATGCAGGCAGATATTCTCAGGAATAGAGAGGTACAAACAAAAGGCTGAGTCACATCAGTGGATGGAAAAAAGAAAAAGGCAATAATAAAATCTTCCTGTGCTTCAGATTAGTTCAGGTGGTTAGAGCATGGTGCTGCTAACAACAAGACCATGGGTTCAGTCCCTGTGTGAACCATTCAGGAGAGAGCTGGATCCAGTGATCCATCCAACTCAGAATTATCTGTGATTCTGATACCA
Source organism: Parus major (assembly GCF_001522545.3). Taxonomy (NCBI): domain Eukaryota; kingdom Metazoa; phylum Chordata; class Aves; order Passeriformes; family Paridae; genus Parus; species Parus major. Next base: position 3,028,801 of record NC_031774.1, on the reverse strand, counting down.
GTGACTTCCAAACTGGATTTGCCCACCATATTTTCAACATCTGGAAATCTCAATTTGGTTTTCCTCAGAAAAAGAAGTAACAATCAGCTTGCTACTACTTACTAACCTAATTTCTTCCTTTTTCACCATCCTAAAACTGAAATAGTTTATCATTTGCCCTTGAACATGAAGCTCCTAGAAAGGGAATGTCACCACATTTTAAACTGTTCCTATTATATTTTAATTGTAAGGATGTTTTGGTCAAGTAGCTATAATGATTACATTATACAGTCTTACATAATCATCCTATTTTTTTCAAAACTGTTTGCTTTTATAAAAATAGCTCTAACACAGTAAATTTTTTTAAAAGGAGAGATGATGGCTTAATTTATGCATTTATTATTTTTCTTTTAAATTTTTTTCCTTCCCTTTTGCATATAAAATTATCAAATTATTATCTCCAGCAACTGCAGATTTAATATTTTAAACTTAGAGAACAAACATTACTGTAAATATGTATAGAAAAAAGAAAGTTCACTGAAAATTAAATAGATGATTTGTAGACAAACAGTTTTACTAAAGCAGTTTCTCTTTTTGGCATTAAAGAAATGCTCAAAGGCAGGAAGAAGCTTTTGTTTTGCTTTAAATTAAAATAAAAGTTTATTCATATCATGCAATTTGAAGGACTTTTATTACAATGCATAATATTTGCACCAAGACCAAGGTATTTTCTCTTTTACACACACTCCAAAACAAGCAAATGTGGACATTGAATTCACTGCTTACTGGAATATCCAAGCAGCTACAGGTAGGGCCAAGATCCAAGCTTAGGGAATGCAGAAAATTACCTTTGCAAAAGCCGTGCAATAGTTTGCAAATCTATTTTGCATAACTAATTTATTTTTTATTTTTTTTTTAAATCCATAATCTGAAAGAAACATGGTCTTGGGCCAGAAACCTGAACTTTGGCACAGAGAGAATAGATAATTTACACTCTTTCTTCCCATCTCTTTCTCTCTGGAGGTAAGCGGGAAGGAGGAAAAATTTTGCAGCCCCTCCCATCTCCTCCTCCTCACAGTGATAGGCATCTACCACCTAGAGAGCTGTAACTAACTATTAAGGTCAGATTAAGATGCTTTATAAAACATAATAAGCCATGAGATGATATAAACACATATGAAATACCTTATGTGCAACTAGCAAGAATGGCTCAGACATTCATAACTGTCTGAGAGATTTCAACACCTTCCCATAAAACCAGAACTATGTAATTCTCAAGTAGTACTTCTTCCCAGAAATCCCTTTTCCTGCTCTGGATACAAAAGACTTGGGCACCATTCATTTTTGCACAACATTTAAGAATTGCTTAAATACTTCAGGATGTACAAGAGGGTTTAGTTTAACTGCATCACCACTGCATTCATCTTGTACCTGGTGTTTGAGTTTTGAAAGAGTTTGCATTTGGGTCACTCCACCAAAGATGACAAATAGAATTCCTTATGAATTTTAATTATGAAACTTTGTTCCAGTTGCAATTGCACTTACAGACACTCCAGGTACATTATTACACATACATTATTATACTTCATAACTCTATAAAATGAAGCAAAGGTGAGCAGAGTGACTAAAAGTGGAACTTGGAGAACAATCCAAAACCAAAAGCAAAGTAAGGAAACTTACAAGGACTGCAAGCCACTTAATCCTCTGATGGCCTCGTTAGGTACAGTCTTCAGCTGATTGTTCTGTAGGGTTCTGTAAAAATCTACTGTGTTAATAAAGTAGAATTTGACAATCATCTTTATCAAAGATAGAGGTAACAGAAAAGCCCATAGTCCTGTTATGGTTTCCCAGATTTCTAGTGTATGTAAAGGCATATAGAATTAGCAAGACCAGATACCCAAAGGCAACCATGAAACAAGAAAATGGTCTATTTCAGTTTTATTTACAACTCATTCATTAACAGCATTAATTTGCAGAGAACAAGCTCTGACACAATATGCTAAAATTCCCTTGGGAACTCACTGAGGAGATTAAACAACAGTAGGACAAATTTGCTACAAGAGATGATATTTTAATGTTTTCTTATACATGCTAGAAAAGAAACAAACCCCTAATTTTTCCTGAAGTTGTATCAATACCCAATGCAATAACAATCCAATTTACAAAGTGCTCACAAGAAAGCACCACTGGGCTAAGCTGAATTAAGCTATACTGTTGTAGGTTTCTTAAAAATTCTCTTATAGGAGAATGTATATCATGTGAGTTCTTTATAAAGAGAATATAAATAACTTTATAAAATTTTACTTGGTTTTGGCACATATTGGGGTAAAAATTCAAGTAGACAAGAAAGTTAACTGTTAATTAACACCCATGTCCCACATTTTTCCAAGAACTGCTAGAATTTCAGGCACCTCCAGTGTTAGTATTGCAATGGATATGCCTTCAAGACATTGACACTTTGCATTCAATTTACAAAACATCATATTAAATAGTACTGCAAATGGGCAATTCCCTATTCTCTACCCTGGCAATAGGCTCTGTGTTTTTTTCTTTAGAACCTCAAGGTCTGCTGGTTTTTTTAAAATATATCTTTAATTAAATACCTATTACCCTACTAGCATTTGGAAGGATTTAGATCATCAGAAATGCTACAGTTTTTGAATAGAGTTTCTTAAAACCTTAAGCAACAGAAAGCTTTTTTTATCCTTAGCTATGGAAAACCAGCTGCCATAAGAATTCTTATGTCAGAAATAAAAACAAAAGATCTTTTTAATAGTAAGCCATTTTTCACCTTGCATCAAACTACAGCAATTTTTTCCATTGCCAGTAGGGAATAATTTAAACAGCATATTAAATCTCTAAGTAATAGTACTACCTGATAATGTCAGGGCACCTGACAGAGTATGCTGAAGGGGTAGAGAACAACAAAAGCTTACATGTCCATTTTAGGATTTTTTTCTGATTCTTCTGCTACAAAATATACTTCAGAAACAAGTAAGTGTTCTAATAAAATGCAATAATTATAGTTTAGTCAAATTCATCACTGCCATCTTAACCACATCCAGCAGGCTTTGTAAAGAAAAAAAAAAGGAGGAGAGCTATACTTAAGGAAGACAGAAGGCAAAATATTTCCTCCAGCCTACCAGTAAACAGTCTGGCTATGCACTAAAAAAGCATACAGCTAGCTATGAAGTGCTAAAACCCAATTACTTACAGAACTTTGAGTTCTTTCAACCCAGACAAGGCCTTTGGATGGATGAAAGTAAGGTCATTGCCAGCCAGTCGCCTGGAAAAAAATTGCAATAATAATTTCAGTCACAAAATACAGTACTTCTACAACCATCTAACAAGGAAAATGATTCCTGTATCAAGTCTTGCAAGCAATTATGCATTTTGCATTCAATTATGTTACATTCACAATCTTCTAAGTTTGTAACAGTTATTTTACTTACAGCACATTTTTAACAATGAGAATGCATTGCCCAGCCTTGTGGATATTCTTTTGTGAATGTGCTAAAAAAACACACCCTAGAATGATGAAGAACCTTCTTATGGTACTAGGTTTGAAAGTGCATTTACCAACACAAATCCTCTGGCTTTCAGCATTGCTCCACTGAAATACATGCTCTGGTATCCACATATCTTTAATCTGTACAGCAGTTTCTAAAGAAAGTATGAAGTTCAGTAAAAACAGCTAGATGCTACAGAAAAGCAGCAGAAGTCTCTAGGAGAATCCCAAATATGAAAACAAAATTCATAAGCAAGTGGTATGTTCACCCAGTGCTGACAGTTGACTTGCTGATATGAGCAAGACGTAATATTGGTAATATTTCATATTTTTGGACAGCTATTTGGAGGAACTTTTCAAGAAAGGAAACTCTCTTGGGGCAGAGAAAAATGGAACAGGAGTCTCAGCCATACACACTCTCTCTCAAAATGGTCAAATTTTTGACTGCTAGACATTAACACAAAATAAATTAAGATAATCACTGTGATATTAAAAGTATTAAAGACAGGAGATGCTGCAGAATATAAAGCAGGAAAGCAGAAACAGCAGTCAAAAACAGCTGCTTCCAAACAGCTCATTCCCCCTTACCCCCCTCTTTTTTTTTTCTTCAATATTTTACCTCTCCCCTGACCAGCAGATCCTGTGCAGTCCAGCCTTGGTGGAGCTGCTAATAGCTATATTTTATCAAGGGTAAAGACAATAATGCAAAACACCTGGTAATCCATAACTGACAAAAGATGCAAAAGTTTCAGCCAAAGTATTTGCTTTTAGACTTGGGTTTCATATCCAAGCTAAGCAAAAGCAATGCTGGACAAGGTTGTGCAATGAAATACTCTGTGGAAATACTATGTACAATCCAATAAGTGTTAATAATTAAAAAGCAAGCAGTGTGTTTTAACAAAGGTTACAGAATATCACAACCCACCTCTGCTGTTACAAGGCACTGTGAAGCAAGCCAGACACAGTAAAGAGAAAATAGTATTTCAAAGAGGCAAACAAAGGAAATAAGAGCAACATCTAAAGTATCAGCTTGCCAGAACACAGCAGTGTTATTACATTTTTATCTTCTTCTCTAACTACATAAAAGAGATTACCAAAGCACTTTATGCTCACATAAATCTGCTTGCAACAGAATTAGTGACTTAATAAAATGCTGCCTGATAGAGAGGATGCTAGTTATCTTTATCAAATCCATTTCTCAAATGCAGATGGCTATATTTATAAACCAAGGGAGAAGAGGACAAGACCACCTTCATGAACAAGAAGATGACAGCAGAAGATTCTACCTGTTCTTAGAAAACTCTCTTACTCTTGCATGTTACTGCAGACAGTTTTTAGTCCTTGTATTTTCACATATCCCCCAGTTGCTATGGTTTTGAAAACACTACAAGCATGTTTCTTCTGACTGTTGAGAAAAGTTTGCCTGTATGGCTTGAGTATAATCAAACACCTCTGAAACTAAAAGAAAAATAAGAAGAATCTATGTATACGTATTCTTGAAATTGTCTGTCTGCAAGCAACCTCAGAATTTCAGAGCTGGGACATGATTTTTCAAATACTTAGAATTTTTAACATTAATGGAAATCTCCAGATGGTAACTAAACATTCCCCTAAAATTCATTTTGTTGTCAGTAGCTGTCCAAATCAACGTGATTAACTTTATCTGGGGGCATGTGGAGGTAGGTTTGCAATATTTCATGTCTTTCTTTCTAACAATTTCTTAAGAAGTTCATTGTAAACAGAAAGAAGTACTGATGGAGCATGCTGGGTGTCTAAAGCAGAGAGCCAGTAATCTGCAAACATGTTTGGGTTAAAATGTGTTTGAAACAGAGTAATACAAATCCCTAAATCAAACAAAATTTAACTGAGGCTGTAGTACCTAATCATTTTGCATACAAACTCGACTATGATTACGTATTACACAATTCAAGGAGTGGCAGCCCTGGTAAATGTGTGAGGCAGCTCTGGCTGCAGCTCAGCCAAGGTTCCCCATTACTCTGGTGTGTGTGAGGTTTGGCAGGCATCTGCTCCCTCTCCTAAAGAGACTGGGGATTATTACTTTAGCTTTAAAAAGCTAAACTAAATACAGCTGAATAGTCTCCCTCAACCTGAATGTCACTTAAGAACAACCTAAAGAGCACTGGAAACAAATTGCAGCTGAGCCAGAGCAAGACTTGTGTGATTTCAAACAGTAGGACTTTGCCTGCTCGAGATCTGCAATTGGAACCTCCTCATGAGCAGCTCCCCAAGGCTAGGATGTGAATGATAAATGGATATTTGGCAAACTGATTAGTAAAGCCTTTGCACTCTTCCTGGAACACTGCCAGATAGTGGAGAAATGGAAATGTAATCAATCACAAGGGTTGGGTTTTTTTATGTTGGTTGGAAAAAAACTGAAAAAGTAGGAGGAGTTGCCTTGAGGAAAGCAAAGATCAGTATATCACACACTGCTCTCAACATGCAGCAGCTAGAAGGATGGAAATGTTTATCTTTACATAACCAGGTTCATTTTAAAGGGAGAACTGAAAAATTAATAGCATACAGTATAGCATACATACAGCATTATAAATTGGGATGTCACTGAAATCATCCAGTCAGGTTTTCCATGTTACCTTCTTTCAAAAAGTCTTACAAAAAACAGACAATTGTAAAGTGTCCTGCCATGCTAGAAGGCCACAAAAAACTTCATTTGCTCTTACTTCTCAAAGCACAGACACAGCAGCAGGCATCATCTGAAGTGGGATGTGAGTGTGTATCATACTGACCATGAGTTTTTCTGCTAACTCAATCCTGACTCCCTTTTTTTGGAGACCTGGCCAAGGACTGCAGGTATCTGGAATTAGTGGAACTAGTATCCAAGTTAAACCTTGGAGGTTTCTCCAGTGGAGTCACAACTGTGATGTATAGCCACAGTAGGTATCTATCATTCTTGTAATTGCTTAGCTTGAATGTTGTAGTCTTCTATTTTTACTTTAAAAATAGACTTTGAGTGTTTTAATAGTAAATTTGGATCGATTCAAATTTACAGAATCAATTTCAACACAGCAGGATAACAGAGGACACACAGAGAACAAAAACCTTCTGCTAGCCTGTCATACTGAGGTGAGCAATACCCTTTAATCATTATTTTAAGTGACACAGAAAATAATCTCCAGATGTGGAGGACACCTTACTGTTATTATAGGCATCAGGATACAATGTAGCTGAAGATTAGCCTTTCATGGTGTATCATTCCCAGAGTACACAGCAAGCCTTGTTTCTTGCACTGAAACTGCAGCTAATATTGCTTTTTCTCTTTTGGGAAATTAAAACTTTTGCAATTATGAGTCTGGCAACCCAGCTGCATGTTAACCAAGCCAAGTTAATCACTGGTGTCACTCCAAAAGTCAGAGAGGGTGTTCCAAGGATACATTTTTGCCTGTAACAATTAAAAACATCACTCTTATGACAGGATGCAATAAAACCTCTTGGAAACCTCTCTCCTTGTCTTGCATCCCAGATGTGGTGAATCTTAGGACATTTGAGCAGAGTTTCACCTCCTTCTGTCCATCTGAAGGTCTTTTCTCATACAGAAAATGTTTTTGCTGTGGATTTTGGGTTGGTTTTTCTTTTCCTCTTGGTGGTAGGCTCCTAAACTTTTGTCTATCTTGTCTCTGATAAAAATATAAAGGCTAGTTTCTCCACAGATCAAATTCAAATAGTGACACAGACTACAATCCTGACATGTCATAATAAAACACCTGATTTATTACTTTTACTTCTACATTAGCTGCTTTGTGGTAAGATCCAAGACTCCTATTTCAAGGTTTAGTCAAACCTGAACCTTCCATATCTATCACTGTTCTTCTGCCAACATCTACTTTTAGCTATCCAACTTTTACCTTGCTATTTTCATCCCAATGGAAAATACTACACTGCTTCTCCACTGGTATTTTTGCAAACTCTACTTTTTGTTCTGACTTACACTGAACTATTCTGCTATCTTTACATGCCTGTCCCTAACTTCCACTTTTTCTGGGTTCCCCGTGTTCTCCACATACAAACTTGAATTTCACTTTAACTTCTCCCACAACAAAAGTAATCTTTGAAAACACCTCATAGATAATTTAATCCATGATGCCCACCAAGTGTTTCCTCAAACCTAAAAAAGAGCTTTCCATCTTTTTGGCATTGTTGGCACAGTTTCCATCTGTGCCAAAATAGCAGACAATTTGGAACAGAATTTTGTTTTTCTAAACAGATGATGCCTATTTATGTACCACAATTTATTAACTGATGTTTAAAGCTGTACAGGAGAGGTACAATCATTTGCAGGAAAATACAGGGTGTCTCTGCATCCCTTGTGCAGGTGCCCTGCCTGGTGAGGGCCCCTGCAGACAGCTCCTACCCAAGATGGGCAGCTGCAGAAGGGGAGGAGGTGGTAAATGGAAGCTGTCTCCACACTAAACTTGCCTTTGTTTATCTGAGTAGCAAAGGGCTGCTTTGGGACTTGTGTCAGCTGCAGCCTGCTGAATTGCTGGGAAGCCAATTATTGCCTACAGGTTACTCCAAATTCCTCCACACCAATTTAACAAAACTGGATACTTTATTTCACTGCTGCTAATAGAAAATGCATTTGTCTCCTCCTTTTCTTGCAGTAGTTTTAGCATTATACAACCTCAACCCTTCTTTAAAAAATTGTGAGTATATACACCAAGACACTTCATGACTGAGGAAAGGGGACTGTAACAACAACAGCACTAAAACTGCACTAACTCCACTTCTTGTCATGATTCCCTTTCCAGAATTTACAGCTTTCTCAAAAGTTATACTGAGCTTTAAGGTAATTGCTTGCTTGTTTGCAAAATGCATTTCTGGTCTAAAAAGCTAAAATATCCAAGTAAATGAAACTGAGTGATTAGAAAATCTAAACCTCATTTGTAAATTCTATGGTTAAATTGTCAGCAAGAGTCACCAGCATCTACCACAAGACAAAATATGCTCTATGGTAACGCTTTTCATGAGCTACCAAAAACAGGAAAATAAATTACAATGGATTTTCAGGAAAGCAAGCATTTACAATCACTCAAAATATGCTTTATCCTTTCATTTTCAAGCAGAATCTGTATTTGGGCAAGACCTCCAAGTAGAACCCACAGGCTGCAACACATGCACCGAAACAAATAATATAAAACAATTATTATACACTATGACATGTTGAAACAAGTGGTCTTTGTAATCTCAACTAGTACTCTGCAGCAAAAAAACTCAGAAGTTTACATAAATTTTTTAGCACAGACATCTATGTCATGAATAGAAGCAACAATACCATGGTGTCTTGAAAACTGGTTAACACCTAGTCTACAGCAGAAATGCTGAGTTCTTGAAGAAAGCTATTTTGATTCCTCTCACCTCCAAAGCAAAATGCAGAATATCTTTTATATAATACATTCTCTTCTCCCTACTTGCCTTTGCACATCTTGTACCATATTGTGGTAACTTTCCCTTGCTTTAGCACAGGCCAGACAGACCTTTCCTGATAGCCATCTCAACACCCAGGTAATAATACATTTCACTTACCCAGTCTGCACAGCAGAGACACAGAGATGAAAGCCACCATGTTTGATAATTAATCAGTTAATTGAATTGTTGCTTTTCAAATAGCTACACATTTGTGCTTTTAGCAGATAGTGCTATTTGGATGCTCAGAAGGTTTCCAAGATCATGAAATATGTTAATGGTCAGACATGAGAGGGTGAAGAAACTGCTGCTGATATAGTAAATCCTCAAAGTTGCTTCTGCCTGTTCATACAGCCTTGTCTCTTGTCCTGCCATTTATTGGCTATCCATGCATGGGCTCTTTGAATGACCATGCATCTAGCAAGTGACACCTGAAAATGGGGAAGTAGATTAGGCCTACATATATTTGGCAATTAAACTTCTGTTAGTGGTTTTCTAACCACTTCAGATGTATATTGGGTAAATGCAAGACCCAGGTTCTGCAGACACCTTCAGAATGAATGACCTTAGAGAAATGCAGGTAATTTTCAGTATAATTCTTTAATTCAGTTTAGGTTGATCGTTAGCTGTTTTCCAGCTGAAATAAAAGCCAGTATTTTAACAGAATCATCTAGAATTTTACTTCTGTAAAAGAAGGGCAGGAAAAAGAACTTTATAGGAGTCTCATTACTATTTCTGTGCCAGGACATCTGCCAAAGCTAAGTAGCCAATAGTACCTCTGTACAAATGAAAAAATACAAGAATACAAACATCTGAGCAGAGGGGAGAAAAGCAGGTAAAAGAATGACTTCCATGTCTTCTTATAGTAACATACAGCATCATACTATGAAATTATGATGACAGTATATGTTAAATTGTTTTCTCAGAGGATAGGGCATTTACCTTCAACATACAGGATTTATTTTTTCTCCTTTTTTGCCTAAGGTTTTCATTGAACTCATTTGATGGTTATTGAGACCCCAGCCCCACATTGGCTACCTGATCACTCACACACATGTATCTTTTGTTCCACACTCCAATATCTGAAGCTGAAAGGGGAAGGAGGGAGGACTGCATGGTACAAGCACCATTTGGAGAACTGTACTTGGAGAGATACAGCTTAAGAACTTCTCAAGTTACTGCTCAGCCTCCAGAAGTTTCTTATCTGGCTTATACCATCAGACAGCCCCAACCTGGCAACTCAGGTAGCATAATAAATAAGGCTTGTAAGACTGGTCTTGAAGTGTAACACCACAAAGTTCAGCCTTCAGGCCATTTAGCTAAGCTAGCTTCTGTGTGTGTGCAGGTGAGCAGAACACTGAAACTCAAAAAAAAACAACAAGATAAGGGAAAAGTTTTGTTGTCCTCTAAAAGTACTTGCCGCAGAATAATCAGTCTTGGGATCCTTATACACAACCATGTCAACTTTGGGAATTAACATGTAGAAACAGAAACTGGAAAGAAAGAAACTTCCTTGTCTTCTAAAAAACAATGGAATTTACTCAACCTACTAGCATCTATCCCCACAAACAGGAAAAAACATGCAGCTGTCAAGCAGAGCAAGAATCTTCTACGCTACAGAAATATTCTTGTATCAGCATGATTAAAACTCATCCAGAATCAACTTGATGTAGGACTCAAAGAGATAAGAAAACACTAATTAAACACAGGTTGGCCAACATGTTTTGAAACATCATTTAGTATTTAATGCAGACCAAGTAAGTGATGTTTAAAAATATCTTAGCTGACTGTGGTTAATTCTACTTGGGAGTCTTTGCCTAAAGGTTTGTCTTGACTAGAATTTGAAGGTGCAAGTTACAACATGCTGATGGTTTTCTAAAGCTCTGGTGCACACAAGGCAGCAAGCATTTCTAATGTGAGCTGGCTGGTCAAGTTGTTAGGCTTTTGACTTGCTACCACACGAGAAACCTACCCTTTGCATTTTCTTCATTAAAATTTTACCTCTTGGAATTCAGGCTGGATCAACAGAGGAAATCACCTCCTCCATCTGTTCAAATATTCTGAGCTGGCAGATCAATGAAGGGCACTCACTGGTTTCCAACTCAATGTCATATGGCTATTTTTGAGGAACCAACAGCTGGTATCTCTACACTGACTGCCTTTGTAAAAAAGCAGGTGAAGAAAGATCTCTGCCTGTTCATCAGACTTCGCTGTCACTTGTTTTACAAGAGAATGTTTAACCACAGTATTAGTTATCACATGTGAGTGAACACGAGGCATCAGGACACGAAGGACAATTCATTCTTACCTTTTCTACTCAAAACAACTCCATCATCTCCAGTTTCTAACTATAAACCTTGGGATTTCTCATACATATGAAAGAGAACCATGCACCATCTCTTCAACATTCTCACACTGCCTTGAAAATACTGTTCTTAAAATACCTAGCACTGAAGGACAAGGCAAGTCTTTCCATCAAGTGTTCCACAGCCAGGTGAGGAAAGAGACAGCATCCTAAACTAACAGCCCAGCCTTGGCATAACTCCAAGACATGTCTTATTCATAAAACTCGGGTAATAAAAATGACACAATAATCCCTCTCCCTGCCCAAGGGTAATACAACTTGGTGCTGATGAAGAAATTAGGAGGAAGGGTACCATCTCAATTACACACTGAAACAGATACTACAAAAACAAGCAGCTGTGGCATTTCAGCTTGGTGGTCATTTTCAGCTGCAGTCAAGAGGGAAAATAACTCTAGACATCTCCCTTGCAGATACTTCCTGATTACAACCTCATGGCAAAAACCCACCTCATTTTCACTGCTAGTATACATTTTAATTATTCCTTATGTTCCCAAAATATACTTTGCCAATTAAAAGCCATGATCAGAGACTCTGGATGGGGAGGGGAAGTGAGGAGATATTTAAGACCTCGTAAGACTTGTAATCAACATGGATATAATTAAATAGTCAAGCAAATACTCAGTCACACTATTTATTTTCTTGCAAAAATTAGTTGCGCGTGTGTGGTCTCTTGTTCACTGTTTATTCATCTCTCAAAAAGCAGATTAGCATTGTGTTTCAGAAAAGAGAAAACTTTTGTTGATCTAACTCTTCCTTTTATTACTTTATTTCCCCAACCATTAAATAAGAAAGTTTTGCCCTTGCCTGATGAAATGAACAGTATCTGAAGGTTGTGTTCTCTCAGGAGAGAGACTATTTCATATCATGTATGAGCAAAAAACACAACAGATCTTGGTACCAGTACACACCTGGAAGTTAATCGAGCACTCGTGTCTCTTGGTGCTTTCAGGAAAGATTATTCTCCTTGCAGTATTACTGAGTGTGATATGGTTTTTATACCCAACAGTCCAAGAGAGAGCCCTCCCTAACCCTTGCTGAAGAAGGTGAGGGCCCTGCCCTGAGGCTGACTGGCTGGGAAATTACCTGTGCTCCCCTTCAGACAATCACATCCTGCTATCACAAGTGACCTACAGACAGACATGAAACAGATTGCAGTATTCTGCTTCTCACATGGACCAGCAGCCAAACAGCTGAAAGCTTACCATCTAAATGTTGCCCATGAGCACAGGGCAAACAACAGGACAACATTCTAAAGGGTTAAGAGTGAAAATCAAAACAAGCTCAAAAGGTCATTAAGTCAAAGATACTTCTGCTTTATTGGAGGGGTTCAAGTTTCTGAAGACAGACTGGAAAACTGGCCAAGAATAAAGATAATTTTGATTTTGCCTTCCTCAATAAGAGACTGCCTTTTAAATTAACCTAGCAGGTCATTCACAAGTAGAGTGTAAAATCCTTCAAACTACCTTAGGTAACTTTACATATTAGAAAGGACTGCCACCTTTTAAAAAGGCCATCAAAACATAACACAACCTGGATATTCTAGTTAAAAATTCACACTGGAAAATGGTTTCTACTTTCTAAAAACACTGCATTATCTAGTTATATTTTCTTCTTCTAGCTTTCTATAAATACTTAAGGTGTGGTTAGAAAAGCATGGCCAAGTTCTTCAAGAATTTTTAGTTTCCATATCATGTTTAAGGCTGCAGCATATTTATGTTAGAATTTTCTGAAGAATACACATCATTAACTGCTAAGGCAAAACCCTTGGTGGTCTGCTTCTCCCTGACTCTGACCATTGCCATTTCAATAGCTTGCAAATTACTTCCAGATGGATATCAGTTACACAGACATGCAGGATTTTTATAACATTTATAAATAGTGTTAGAATCCTGCTCACATATGGTAAGGGTGCTATACAGTGACATACATGATGAGGCTGTCAGTGAGGGTACACAGAGCACTCAACCCAATGGGCAGATTCTGCCCATGGACAACTCAAAATCCCTTTGCTTGCACCTGTGAGTAACACTCCAATAGGACATTATCACAGAGTTACAAAACCCCAGATTATTCCAGCAAATTTCATTCTTTGCTGTGGAGTCAGTTGCATAACCATGGCCATTTAGTGGCATTTCAGATGTCCTCTTCCACCTGGCCCCAGAAGTGCCATTCACAGCACCCATCAGTTTCCCATCTGTGTCAAACCCGTCAGTCTGGGGCAGGTGTCTTGGAAAATCCAGAACATCTAAGCCTGGGATGCATAAATGAAGCACCTGGGTTGCTTCCTCTTTGGTGATACAGAAGGCACTTCTGAATTGAGCAGCCAGCTTTTCCAAGTCTGGTACTCTGCTTCTTCTACTAGTGTTCATTTTAGGATTTGGAAAATGATTCTCTGAAGTCTCTGCAGACTACCAAATAATTAATTTCAATGAAGAAATGACAACCCCCATTTCAAATGGCTCCTGCTGCACTTTTTAATCTCAGCCTCTCCATACATTGTTGCCTAAATAATACATTCTAATTGCCTCCCATTTCCATTCCATTAAATTCTATTATACTATTTTGCAACATTAATTAGCAAACTCTGCCAAGGGCAAATCAAACACAGCATTTGACAGTGGCAGGGCTATGGCATGGCATGAAGACAAAAGTGTCTGGGGCTGTCTATTTGATGGAGACCCACCAGACTGCGTGCTGGTGTGAGTACTTACTGCATTCCCATTAGTTTGTGGGATTTTCATTTTCTTCAGTGTAATTCTTGGGAGAACTTCTCAATGAAAAGTCACTTCTAGCACAGATTCCAACACCACTTCAAGTCTTTTCTTTAAATTACTTTTCTTTGGCATGGACACTAACTCCCAGGTTTGCATGCTGAAAAAGCAACTTTGCTAGGGCCTGGCAGTCAGAATTTGGATCTGTTCAACTATAAATAAAAGCCAGGAAGAAACTTGGACAATCATAGAACGGAAAAATTGTGGTTGTACACTAGGAAGTATTAGAGTTCAGTTTTTCCTGTTCATAACCAGCAAAAATAAAGAATTAAATATTTTTGTACCCTGTCCCATAGAGTAAAAGGAACAGGGAGAACAAAGCAGAAGGGTGTCATATCTGGTACTGGTCATTTCTGTTAAGGAAGAAAGCTGCTTTTGTTTGATCTACTTTATTATATTCCCATTTAAGAGTAATTTGAACTGAAACAAGGGAATCTGGAGTTGACTCATGTTTTTGTTTTGGACTTTTTTTCCCAGAAGTTGCTTTAACACACTAAGTAAGCTTCTGCAAATGTTTTCCACTTTTTCCTTAAATGCTAAACTACCATACATGCTAAGAATGATTTAAAGTTTCTAGGTGTTCATACATAATTCTGAGCTTAATGATAGCCCTTTTTTTTTTTCTTTCAATGAAAACCTGAAAGAGTTAAGGGGACAATGAGGTACATGTAGAAAATGACTCTTAGGCAACAAGCACAACAGATGATGGCTGAAGGCTCTGCCTTTCCTCTTTATCTCCTGACACACCCCAAGGTTTATGAAGTTACACAATATGCACACCCACCCATTAGGTTTTATTGCTTAATTACTTATTGGAGGAAAAAATGAAGTCTCCCACAGTCATCTAAGTTGGAAAACCGGAATTGTTTGGGTTTTTCAACTTCTGGTGTGAAATATGCCTATGAAGAATTAAAATTTAAAAAGAGAGTTACAAATATAGTCTAACAAAACATACAGACATACAGAAGCACATATGGAATATCAGCTAGTATATATTCTGAAGCCAACCAAGCCTTCCTAGGCCGCTTTTTTTTCCCCCAATTGACAACTCATGCCATAGAGCCTTTCTTAAATTCTGCCAACTACACAAATGCATCATCTGAAAACCTATTTTTCTTCATAAAGCATTCTTGACTATATCACAGATTTAAGCAAAACCTAAAATCAGAGGGAAATAAACCAGAACCTGTTAAACATGAGATATCACACACAATTTATCTGACATAAACCAACTCAACTGCACTTCACAGTTGTACTGATCTGAGTCAAAACTATTTAAGAACCAAGTAAAATTGAGTTAATTTAAGCAAATTAGTAATGGTAGCTGCTACATTATCAGGATATAAGAGAGATCAAAATTCTAAGGAGCACTGGAACACCTTTTTAGAGCAATCAGTGAGGCTGAGGTGCAAAGAAGCAGCTTTCAGGAACCCAATTATTTCTTCAGAAGCAAGCAATCCATCTCTTATCAATTTCTCAGTATCTTTGTTCCAGTGAGGTGCGTGGTTGTACTGGTTATAACAGATAACCAGAGTCAAAGGGTTCACAGTTTTATCTACAGTTTTGCTACAGGGTTCATTTATCCTTTTGCCCTTTACAAATGGTTTCCATTCTTTGCTTGTTTCCTCATTGGTAAAGTCAGAACACTTCCCTGGCTCGTAAGGGTGGTCTCTTCAAGGAAACAAGCTGTTCTTTCCTTAAGGTGATTTACTGAAAAACCTCTCAATGTGGCATTCATAGTCCTATGAAAGTCACAAATACAGACACAGCTCTAATTTGTATTTTAAATGCTTTTTAATATAAGAAATCTGACTATGTCAGTGAAAATGTAAGAGAGACAAGGCAAATTGCAGGGGTTTTGTCTTATCTATTGCTTAGTACTGGAAGTTCTCAAAGCTCTCTTGAAAAGGTTGAACCATTACCCTTACCCTCTCTTCACAGATAAGGAAACTATAAGGCACACATAAAACACTTGTCACATAACAGTACTTAAAGTAGTAAGTGAATGTCAAACCTGCCTCCCTGTTTACTGACTCTGAAACCCAACCTAATTAAGGACAATGCTGTTGAAAGCATGCTTCAGCTTTGCAAAGGCATCTTAGTTAAGATTTCAGTATGATACCGAGCACATGAGATCCAGGATTCAGAAATCCAAGTATCAGTTAAGAAAAACATAAAAGAAAGCTAAAATGAGAGTAGGACAAAAGGAAGGTGGGAAGTGGGAAGTGGAAAAAAATTTCTGCCAGAGAAATTAAGAAAAAGAAGCCCTGTACCACAGAATTTCTGATATAGGTCAGAATGGGTTTGTGAGCATTGCATCTGCAGCCTACAAGGACAACGGAAGCCAGTAAATGAAGCAAGATCTACTTTATGGAACTTAAGCAACACCTGTACTGTAGCTCCTTCAGAAACAATGGTAATTACACAACTCTTGTGTTATCTTTGGATAACACTGTAATTAGTATGTGTCATCACTCTAGCCATGATTAAAATAATTACCGTAAAAAGTCCCTTGTAAGTAGCATTTACTGTCCTGGTTTCAAAATTTGTACAAGATTACATTTTTTAAGTATATTTTTATGTTCACAGCTCAACCTAACAATGTTTCTCCACCCACCTTCCACATCATACAGCCATATGAAATTGTAGCAAAACTTTAACATGTGTAAAATACTTACAGCTCTTCCAAGTAGGGAAAGTTCTTGAAGGCATCTTCTGGTAGTCTTGTGATGTTATTCATGCTGATATCTCTGGAAAAGAACAAATACAGATTTATCAATAAGTGGGAAAGGATTTTTACACTCTATGAAAAGGATAAGAAAAAGAAAACCTCGTCAGATAGTATGGTAACAGAAAAAAAAAAAAATTCTAGTATCACACAGTAACATCTCTTTCTAGAAATTTGCATGCTAAACTTTCAAGTCACTGCAATTTGAAAATCTGGTTGCAGCAAAGACCTTTAAAATGGGAAGCTGGCAAAATAAAAGTTTTCCAACACCTCTAAACAAAAATAATTACTGTGAAACTACAGGGAAGGCATGCATGGAAGAGGCTCTCCAGTACTGTTATGCCCAGTACTAATTTTTACCAACTTACATACGGTTTTAACTCAGATGATTAACATTACTCCAAAACCACAAGCATATGAAAAAAAAAAATAAAATATTGTGACCACCCACCACGCAAATTTTCATCCCACAGTGTTTAAAAAAAAAATAAAAAAATACATGCATTAGGACTTAATAAATAGCTTCTGGCAAACAAGGCTTCTGGAACAACTGGCAAGAATAGCAGAAACAAGTCCTAGCTGTACCAAAGTCTTTTTTTGCTTTGTTTTGTTTTCCTTCTACAAAACCTATAAAGTCCTCGAGGTAAGAGTTTTAAGCAGATTTCATTCTCGGTCCATGAGCAGAGGGAAGCTGGCAGCAAGTGCTTACATGATAGGTATGCAGACCTGCTCAGCATTTTCTTTACAAAGCAGCAGTAAGTGGCAAACTTGGTGCCATCACCTCAGTTCACACCTACACAACGATCACAGATAATCCAGTCCTAAAGCAAGTTATTACTCAATGCGAATAAATGCAGCATGAAAACAATTTGGTTTGATAATTAAACTAACTGCGTAACTATTTGTGACATAATCCCAAGTTCTTACTTTCCACTTGGATACTGGTTGTTTTTTTAGTATGTAATGTTATTACATATTACAATTATTAATGTAAACTTAATAAGCAATTCAGTAACACTTGTTAGTAGAGCCTTCCCTGCTTGCTCTCTTCCACATGTTTTTCTCTAGTGTCTATATGCCACCTCCCTACATAATTCAGATAAAAAGCAAACAAACAAAGCCAAACTCTCCTTTTTATCTCACTAATGGCCAACAAGAACCACTGAAGCTCATCCACGACATTAAAAAGTAACTGGTGACTGATCTGCTGCAACACCTGTGCAGCACAGACCCTCAGGCACTGCCAGTGTTAAAACTGCTCTTACACTAAATCTAGAGGCAACCATTTCTCTAAAATAAATGTTAATTAAATAGCAGTCCCAAAACTTCATTTCTCATTTCCCAGCATAAACTAAGAAAGTTACTCCTCAGCAGCTGCTAATAGTATACTCAAGAGCAGAGACAGCAAAATAAGGTTCAGCATATACAAAACAAACCCAACTGTGACAAGAGCCAAAAAAAAATCCACTGTGGTACAAAAGACTCCTTCACTAAGCTCCAGAAGGAGCTGAACTCGAGATGCTTTTTCCCCAGACTTTACAGCCTGCATGCTTTAAGCAGTGTTTTTTGCCTTGGCAGCAGCATGGTCACAGTACAGTGCTGCTGTTGAGGACATTTTTCTTCTAGTGCAGCAAAGGAAATAAATGCATCAGGTACATGAACTGTCATCTGTCTTCTCCACAGGAGACTGCAACTTCTATTTTCACACATTTTTTCAAACTGATATAGGTATGCCCTATTTATGAATAGGGCAGAAGGGAATAGTAAGAATAGTAAGAAGGGAGTGGAGACCCTAATCTTAAGAAACCTGTGCAAGAAAATCACAAGTTTGAAAAAAACTGTCCAGGTGATATAAAACCTTACTGTCACATGCACCATAAGAAACAGTGGTAGTAAAAATAAGTCAACAGCACAGAGCATCAGAAAGCACTGTATGAATGCTTATGCATCACTTTGGCAAAGATTTTTGCTGCACCCACATTTGTTGCACTACATGGTAGCTCTTTTTGACAGCTGAGGTAAGGAAATCACATCCACCTGAAAGCAATGATATTGAAATTTCCACAGCTATAAATGCCCAAGTTTAGAAGTGCACTGTGGAATCCTAAATAAAGTCAATGGAAACCATGCTAACACATAGAATGGCTGACATCCAAATTCAAAGCAATTTTGGCTTTCTCTGGGATCTGAAATTAACTAAAAATGTTTTTTTCTCTGTAGCTTCAAGTATTAGGCTCTACAGCTTTAATTTGGGAAGTAGATTATTTGGATGGAAGCATGAGACAGATCACCTTAACAGTGAGGACTTGAGAACCATTATTGATAGTCTCAAATTCTACTGAAATCTGTTTTCAGTGAAGCAGAATTTTTAACAAAGCCAGACAGAAATATAAACTGTGATTGTTTTTATCACGTGAATCTTCAGGGACTGCTTATCACAATGCCTTGCTAAAAAGCTGACATTTTTATGAAGTTTCTGCATTTGCCTTCATTACATGTGATAGTAACTCTTAAATAAATAAGTCAACCTTTATAGCACTGATTTGCAAACTTTGAGGAATATCAAAGCACCAGCTCTGAAAGTTTCCTTATGATCATCATACAAGTCTTAAAACAATTCCTGTTTAATTAAGAACATTATGTAAAAGCAGCTTTGCTGAGATATATATATATATATATATACACACACATATAGACATCTATGCATAAAATATTTTTTCATTTCACTCTACAGAATCTCCTCAAAGAATGAGTTCATAGGCACTATGTGCTGGTAATAAAATACTAAGTAGTTAATGAGCAAGAATTTACAAACAATATTAGGAACACCCATGATACTAAAATTAGATTACCTAATAACTAGTCTCTATAAATTTTACTTAGTAGATTTGGAAGGATACTCTTAGCACATAATTAATAAAAGAATTGCAATAAAAACGGTGGAGCACAATATACTATGATAAAATAATGACAAATAACCCCCACACTCTGAAACAAAATTAGCCCTTGCTAAGTTTTTACTGTGTGTATTATAGAAATAGTCATTTTACTACTCCTAAACTTAAAAAAAAGGATCAATCCATGCAGTATCAAGAAGGCTGTCTATTTAATAAAAATAAATATTAGTATGCCCATTGACATGTCAAATCAGTCTTCACTGAGAAGCTACCACACACCATCTGTTTCTCTACTAAAAAGCCCTCAGGCTTGTAAGCCCAGAAATCATTTAGGGAGCTAATATTAAAAAAAAAAGTTCTAAGAATGAATAAAAGAATATTAATAGTACTAGCCTAACCTCAGTAGTGTTCATGGGAATGATGCTATCATGCAAGAGAAGGATCATGTCAGCAGTTGCCTAAAGCCCCTTTTCAGCAGGACTAAGCTAGAAGACCTACTATGGATTGGGTTATTACATCCAGATAGAGGTCCCCTAAAAACAGCACAACACCTGCAAACCTTTGAATTGCCACCAAACATGTGCACACAGAACTCCCAACAAACAAAACACCAAAATCTTCATATGTTTGCCCTAAATTTTACTGATAAACTGAAGTTCAGATTCAGTATCTAACAGGCTTATAATTTTCTTGTTCTTCCAACGAGTCCCCAGTGTGTCTGTCAGCCCAGCAAACTACACGTCTGACAAGTTCAGACCCACATTTATACTGGGAGGTTTTCCCCAGAAAGTGCAAAACAGACATAACAGCTCTAAGAGATACAAGATTATGGTAATGCCATGGGTTTACACTGCAGATTCATCAGGGAAAAGGAGAAACCAGGGTAGACCTGCATCTTCCAGCAGGTAGCCATTAACTAGATTTAGCTGCACTAAACAGCCAGGCTAACTCTTTGCTCACTGACCAATATTAACCAAGGCAGAGGTTGCAGATGCCCCATTCCTGGAAACATTGAAGGGCGTGATGGGGCAAGAAACTGGCATTGAAACTACAATGATGGCCAAGAAGCTGGAATTGAAACTAAAATATGAGCTGCCAAAGGTGGTAACCTCTTTAGCAAGAGGCTGCATCTCAGGGGATAACATGAATCACAGCCTTATAATTACAATTAGTTTCACCATTTCAGGCAGGAGAGATGTAACACACAAAATAAACAAAACTGCACTCCCTCCTAGTGCCATGGCTGTATTCTTTTTACTGAATGATAAATAAGGCTTCTTACACTCTGCCAGAAGCTTTGTCCTTCTTCCAAGAAGGTTCTACAGAAAAGAATAAACTAACTAAAATTAGTAGCTTGTAACTATAAATATTCTTCTGCCATCTCAGGTAATGCAGAGATTAATTTTTACAGGCAAAAGGTGAAAAGTCAAGCCACAGTACTCCAGCACTCATTTGCTGTCTCCAGCCTGCTCAAATAGATCATTTCAGCTTATTCTGACAACTAAATATTCATTTCCAGCAGAGTTTAGGAAAGATTCCTGCTTTCACCTAACACAGAAACACTTTAAAGTCATTAAAAATACTTATTCTAACTGGCAACGATAGTAAAAGCAATGAAAACCTCCCTCTGTTGAAAACAGGCATCAAATGAGATTTCTGTGTGCTTGTGAATATGAAACAGTTGGGTTTTCCTCAGAGAAAGCTGTTGTGTCCATTTTCCTTGGAAGAGGAAAGCAGCTTCACTGGACACAGTAAAAAACTCACAGCACCACATCTCATCTTGCATAATGCTGGATATTCAATCAGTTTTCAATCAACCAGCACTGGAAACTTCAGAATACTGAACTAGAAGACATAAGGCACTTAAAATGTTTATTATACTCCTGCAAGAATTCCAGTTCCTGATGTGAGGTTTTAGTTATTTGGATTTCATTTTTTTTTCAAGGATTGTTGTTTTTACCACTAACCAAAGTCAAACATCCCCAGGCTTCAAGGATGAGCAGAAATACTTTGTCTCTTGGATGGCAACTTACTAATTCTCTCATATTTTAAAAACAAACTCTCATCTTTAAATAGTGGCTTCAATCACAGCTTTCTTAAGTGGCATCACACAAAAACAATTAGATGCAATGCACAGCATATCACAGTGTCTCCTGCAGGCACAAGTAGCCTTCTCTATCATTTTGAAGTACTGCCTCCACCATAAAGGAGCCTGAACCTTGTTCAATTTCTCTCTTACCAATTGCCAGAGCATGATTCTGGCTAGAGACTAGAGATCATGGAAAGGGAGGAGTACACAGTAACTCTTGTGTGAGAAGAAAAGCTGCAACAACAAAAAGGGAACACAAAATGGGAAGTTATAGCCTTCCTGTAGGACAGAAAGGACAACAAAATGATAGATAAATTAGCCCTAGATACAAGCACAGAATAAAAGCAAGTGACCCAAAATAACTGATAGATATTGAGAAGGAAAACAATGCCAGTCTCTGTGACCTGAGGGCCATTTAGCTGCCAGCCGTTTTTTTTTAATGACAATACCTATCATTCCTAACTGCATCTCCCCAAAATATGTGCACATTTTAGGAAAAAAACTTTCCTCACAGCCCTTGTGTATTGGAAAAACCCACAGGAAATGCCAGTGTTACACTTTCTGTCCTAGCTCAGTCTCCTCTCTCAACACTTTGGATCTGCACTGAACTGGGGGCACACACAGTTTCTACCACATTCATGCACTGCATCTGAATACATGCTAATCACCTAAAACACACCACTTTGTAAAAAAAAACCAAACATTAAATACCTAGCTACAGAAAAGAAAATGAAATCTCAAAACCAAATTGAGATTGGCTGTTTAAAACAAATAAGATCAAAATACACCTCTGTGCTTCCCAGCACTTTTATAATAGCTATCTACTTTTTGCCTTTTTGACTGTCAGGTAGAGAAAAGAAGAGAGAAAATGAAGGAGTGAGATAGAAAAAGAGAAGGGAGCCTTGGCTGAAGGAAAGAAGATCATGTTTCAACAAGGCACCTTTAAATTCCTATAAAGTACTGCCTCTGAGCAAGCTTAACCTGTTTGTTGATAGATAATAGCATGTAATACTGTAGGCTCCATTCAGTCTTTTCCAATGTCTGGGCCATCTGCCACTGAGTTATTTAATTATAACACATAGAAAATTACGTAGGCAGAGCTATTTATTTGAATAAAGCCCTCCTACCTACCTTTACAAAACCATTAGGTAATAGGTCTTAGTCTTATATAAAATTGCCCAAGTAGTAACCATGATCCAGTTTCAGCAGTACTAGGAAAAGCTGAGGCTGTTAATGTTTTTAGAAACTACATTAAATAAGCCAGGATATTGCAAATGCACCTCAACATGATGCTGGGAAGTACCCAGCAACAATCAGTCATCTGTTACCATCTGGACCACTGAGAACATGGACATGGACCTATTTACATTAAAACTGGTGAGGATAAAGACAAAGCAACATAAATTATTCTTAGCATAGGAGACCAAGGGTTCTTCACCAATTAGCAAAACCAAAAAAACCAGCAAGAACAAAAAACCCACAAATAAACAAAAAGGACTGATTATACAGCTGCATGGCAAATGGTCAGTACTTCAAGTTTTTTCCAGGTAATATCTGTGTTAACCAAGAGAACTTCCTGGTGTTGTGGCAGTAGGGAGAGGCAGAGACACTGGAGTGGGCAGCAGGAGACAAGAAATCAGAGAAATTCAAGGTTAGACTAATATTAAGCTGTACTACAATGCTACAGTCCCCAACTCCTTGTAGGAACATGTTCACATGATGAAAACCAATGTGATTTTCATCCAAATCACAGCCCTCGGCAGCCAGTCTCATGGGAGCAAAGGAACTGAATTACATCCCTTGTTTAAATCTTCTTTCCCATTTATCCAGTT
Source organism: Parus major (assembly GCF_001522545.3). NCBI lineage: Eukaryota > Metazoa > Chordata > Aves > Passeriformes > Paridae > Parus > Parus major. The sequence goes on along the minus strand of NC_031774.1, from coordinate 3,005,193 downwards.
CCTTCAGGAACAGGTGATAAAACCACTAAGGGATTGAATAAATGAGTCTGCATTAATACTGTCCCATATCTTAATTGTATTCAGTATGTAAAGAAATCATGGAAAGCCTAGAGGATCAGCAAGAAATTTTCAATTCAATTAAAAAGAAACAAATTTGGTAGTAGAGTTTTGTTTTATTGTATCTTCCTGATGACAAGAAGCAAACAATTCTCTTCCAGAAGCACCACTAACAACTACAGCTTGGAATGCTGACTGCACTATGGATCCAAAGAGCACAGCTAAAATCCAAGGATATATGTTACATGCAGACATTCCAACCCCAACAACGAGAAATCATGAACATGAAGAAAAGAAATAGGCAAAGATGATGTTTACAGAGGAACCTGCACTTGGAAAGTGTTAGAGTTCAAAATAAAATTTAAATAACATGCTGAGAAATTAATTTCTTACCTTTAATATATTACCTACATCTATTACTGCAAGGTAATAGTGTAATAGTACAATAACTATTAGCTAACATGTCTGTGGTGATAAGACCCCAATGTCAGACTGGCAATACAACTGGCATTGTATGTAGAGTTTGCATTCTCTCCATTTCTGACAGTCACAACTACCAGTGCCCATCTTCCAGTGGGAAGGGCCCACTGGGTATTCCAACAGCCAGAACTCTATTATTAACCATCCCTTATCTCCAATCCTTGCTGCCATGTCCCAGTATATTTCCTCCTGATACGTATCTACTGTTCCTTTTAACACAGACAAAGCTGTTAATGACAAAAAGAGAAGATTTAAAACCAACTTTTGCATTAATATAGATTTTTCTTCTTGCTATTCCATCTCTCCCCAGCAATCTTAAGCATGCTTCTACTGCCTCTGATATGATCACAGAGACCTCTGAAGCTTAAAAGCACAGAAACCTGTTCTGTACTTCTAAGCCATTCTGGAGTAACAGAAAGCACATGAAACATAACATTTTTTCATCTACAAGCATGCTTCATTTTCCAATTCTTCCAGGAAAACACTCTCACAATAAAGGAAATATCCAAATATTTAAAGCCTTAGTCAATACCTGCTGTGATTGCCTAAGTAAGACACAGGTTGCATTCCCACCCAGCAAATACTTGCCATTTCCTAAGTATCCATGCTATCTCACTAATGAGCACAAGGTCTTATCATCTGTTGTTTGTATTGCAAGGAGGAGCTGAGGGCCCCGTTCAACACTGGCAGATTGGAGCTGTACAAATACACAGCTGGAGACACTACTCACCTAGAGGAGTTTGCTGTGTAAATGCACTAAACAAACAGCATGGCAAGGAAAACAAGTATGCAAAGGTATGTGAAGTAAGCTCCAAAATCACCAGCAGAGCCTGAAGTGCCCTCCAGTTGACCAAGGCTACTCCCATGTTCTATGCTCAGCTACCACCTTTCCTAAACAAATCAATTAACTTTCTTTCCCTGTCCCTTTGTTTGTTTAGCAGGGAAACAGGACAGGAGATTGTTCTGACAATTTCTTGTTTGCTAGATATGCAGGTTCTCTCCATTTGGTAGCAGCAGAAAGAACTTATGCTCTAACTTACATGCAACATTTCCATTCACTTTTATGTGGCTCTAACTGGGAGCTATGTGACAGCTCACTCAGGGATGAAGCACTTGACCTGATTTTTCATGGAAACAATCAAACTTCAAATCAACCACTGACCCTGGCTATTAAAGGTTTTGGTTATCAAAAGTTTTAGTAAATAGTGGTAAACAGAGCATTTTTTAAAAAAAAATGTTGTTTGTTTGTTTTTTTTTTAAAGCAGCATATAAATGCTGTAGATTTCAGTAAGCTTTTAGCATTTTGCTGAAGCAGGACCTACAACATCTTCACTGGCAGCAACAGAAAACCTGCAAAACTTCAGGCAGGCCTGTTCCTGCAAGAGAAGTAACATCTCCCTCTTTCTCCCACCATACCTCTTATTAAGTTATTTCTCCTGCCTCCTCCTTCGTGTGTCACATCAACCTGTTGTTGGTTTTTTTCTTCCAGTATGGTGCTTTAGCATTCTTACAGACACAGTAACTAGCTCTAATGTACCCTATTCATGTGCCAATCAAGCCATCATCAAGATCTTAGAGAGAACAATACCTGTATGCAAAGCCCTATTTTGAACTGGTATTTGAGTCACTGCAGGCCAGCTATTAAGCAATCACACATACAGTTAATGGCTTATGTTGAGACATGGTAGGGAATTAACCTAGAAAAAATTTCCACTGCATTATTATGAAAGTGATCCCATCCCAGAATGGGAATATAGTGCAAATTAACATGGTCATCAGTTAATTTTTAAGAGCCACACTTTGGGGGCAGATTACAGCCTAACGCTGTAAACTGGAGGAAGAAACAAAATGTCTTTCAGTGCAGGAATATTTCTTTTACACAGATTTACACAGAGATTATTTATAGCAGAAAGTAAAATTATGTATTATTCACTGTTTCATAATTATTTACTCTGTAGAATACAGTAATGTCAGGGAATTCAGTACAAAAAAATCAAACCATTTGACAGGCACACTAGTCAAGCAATCTGAGGTCAAGTCTGTACCAAGATACTCCTCCTGTACCTGAGTATTCATCACAAAACGTGAATAACCAATAAGACCACAAAGAGGTCCATGGACAAAACCAGGTGGGAACTCAGACCATATACATCCCTGATCTATCATCAATTTGCATGTCCTGCTATCACACAAACTCTTGATAGAAAAGCTTTCAGCATGGTTACATCACACCTACCCTCTGACTTGAGCCATTTTTAAAATAATTTATACAAAGTAAGATCATCCTAGCTCAAAACATGTACATCTAAAACCATGCATTACAAGCATCATTTTTGGCAAGATTATCTGTGAAAGCCAGTAAAGGAAAGCAGAAATATTTCTATTTCTTTTAATCCACAAATCTCCACACATAGGGAAAAGGGGAATGCAGCAACAGGTTACACACTTAAGAGTTCAACCAACTATACCCTGGTAGTATATTTCTGTGCTTTTTTTTTTTGTTATCATATGGTGTTAGCTGTCTTTCATGGAGCAGCAGACTCCTATGCCAGTAGGAGAGAAAAGTACTGAAGAAGACAGTGGGAACTTCACACAGGAAGAAAAAAATGTCACATGTAGCTCATGCCTACAATAAAATCAATACCAGAAAACCTAAAGGAGTTTTATGGAAGGGTATTTGTTATGTTTTAAGTAAACAATAAAGTTGAACACTATACCTGCAACTAAATTAAAATAGGGTAGCATTGCCAGCTGCATCAACTGTCCTTACCATAATGTAATCATACTGAATCATCAGTCACTGAGGTTAACTATGCCATTTTTAACAGCTCTGATTTCTCTTTATTGAGTTGTCAGTTCCAGGTTTAAGACATACCCATATTTTAAGTTGAAACATATTGCAAAACTCGACACCAGCACTTCACACATGACCAAGCCCCAGTTTTGTTCATTACTACAGAGGAAGTTCTCAAGCACTTTTCCCTTATCAAAAACCTTCCTGAACAACCATTGCTGAAACACCAGGAACATCACTGAAATATGTACTCTAACCAGTTTACTGAGATTTGGGTCCTGTCTGTCCCACCCCCGTCCCACTCCAGTCTCAGGTTTGTGCTGCATAACCACCAATATCCACAAGGCAAGTTTCATTCCATTTAACAGCTCCAAGGGCAATTCCATAAAACTTAAACTGCCTTAATGGGAACACCGGGAGTCACAGTCACCCTTTGGACTCCAAGGACATTACAGTCCTCTCCACCTAGCAACACTGTCTTTAAAACAACAAATGTTTCACACCATAAACTCCCAGTTACAACTCCGGACACAGAACCAGTGAGGTTCAGCGCCTTGCCTTGCTCCAGCAGAGACATTATTTCGTGGGTTGGCAGGTTGCTTTCCTTCCCAAGTCTTGGGGTCAAAGGAGAATATTTCTGCATCTCTGTGAGGTAGGAGGAGGGAGGCTAAAGCTACCCATGTTTCTGAGCTGTCCAGACAGAGCCTTAAATCTGTTGACTGATAAAAAAGCAGTGATATCAATTCACACATATATTCATAAAAAAAATCTTCTGTTGCAGTTTCACTGTGTGTTTTTGCTCTGCTGCAAAGAGAGAACACAAACAGCTATAAATCCAATTTCATAAAAATGCCAACTTTAGTAACTGTAACTACTTTGAATTTTATTCATTTTCTTCTGGTTTATTTTGGTCTTCTAGTCTGTCCCACCCACTGTTTAGAAAGCAACCAGAGCCTCAAAAGTCTGGGCAAGACCTACATTTTTAGAAGGCTAAAAACCAAAAACAGCAAAACAAAACTGGTGTATGAACACAGTCACTGATACACTGAAGCCAGATAACAAAATCTAAATGTCATGCTTAGTCCAAACCTATATACAACAGTTTCAGCATTCAAGAATTTTTTTCAGTCACATATTTGGATGTAGCTAAAAACTATTTCTGGCAAAAAGCACTCAAAATATCTTTACTGTGGGAAAACTAAAAGTACACAGTACAACTTCCTAGTGCCAAAACCGACTTCATGGCAGCACCTGGAAAGGCTTTTTTAGAACCAAACATGCTTTTATGTAGTAATTTTCAAGGTATCTCAAACTGGTGAAGAACAACCAATTTTGATAAGATGTAAAACTTAAAAAAAGTAAAAAAGTTTTGTAAAAAGTTTTGAAAATTTTTGGTTATCAATTATTGCTTAGCATTTTAACATAGGAGTAATTTCTACTTTATGTCATTTAAAGGATTAAAGTCTGCCTAAAGTTTCCCATGTGGCAGAGTTCATGTGTGCTAACACACAACCCTTGTGTTTCTCTCAGGAAACTGTACCTTCAACAAATGGCAAAGTTGCTGCCTATTGACAAGGAATGTATATTCTGTATTCTGAATTCAAGAATCCAAACAGCCTCATCAGCCTTCCTGATTTGTAGAGTGATGGTTTCAGCTACACTTCTTCTTTTGATTTGATATTGATGTCCAGGTTCCTACCAGATACATATGAAGACATAGGTTAAACATCCACCTTAGCTTCCAGTGAACATTAGACATGAATTAAAATGAAAGCTGCCCAAATCATCTGCCAGGACACTCTCAGAGCTAAGAGCTACAGGTTCAGCTTCTACTTCAATAGTACAGGACTGAACAAGGGACATGAAGGGAAGTATTCAAACCAAATTTTATTTCTTCTCATACAGAGTGACAGGAATTATCTTATTATCTGACTTATCACACAGCTAATTATTTTGTTTCAGGAAGCCAAATTCACGTATGCTTTTTGCCTTGTGAAAAAACACACAACTCTTCTTGGTGACTTCCCTGAGAGCCAGGCTGCTTGCCCATTCCCTCTGGCAGGTGAGCCCAGCTCCAGGCCCAGGAGAGTCACCCTCACCACTGACAATTTGCACAGCCCCACACATGTACACGTCTCTTGTTCACAGGACTTTGGCAGAGGCACAGCCCTACAGCTGACACTGGCCCACGAATGACAAGTGCCTCAAAGTCACATCCTCTAAGGATTCAAGAGCCTCAGACAATGCTGCCTGCACCATGCTAAGCTCATGAGAGCACAACTAACTTCAATCAATGTGGGTTAGTAATACAGCAGAATCTGGCAGGAGCACTCTGGTGTATGGGTAATAGGCAATTCCACAAAAAAAAAGAATCTATGAAGGAAATAATCAGTCTGAAGAGAAACCAAATGAAAGCATAAAAACTCCTCTTTATTCACCAAGAGATGAAGGAGGAATGTACTCAGCATTGCCACTTCCAGAGGTCTGAGGACAAAAGGCAGATTCTCCTCTCACCTGCAGCAGAAAGCCGTGTAAGTTAGGGAACATCACCTGAGTCCTTTTAATACTGTTATTGTGAACTATGCCTAAATGCAAAGAGGCTACCACAGGCAGCCCACCTCAACCACTGGCAGGCCTAATGAGCAGCTAACATAACAAGAAGTCTTCTAGTATAACAAAGGCAGATCAATTTGCCCTTGCTCAAAATTTTCCCTTAACCAAAACAGACTTCTTCAGAGTCCCAATAGTCAGAGAACTTTGTTCTTAGTCAACTGAGTCTTTTTGCATATTTAAACTACAACTGCTGAAACACAGAAAATTTGCAGGGAAAAGAGTATGTTTTTAATTATAAAAGGAAGAGTTTGAGGAAAAGATTTTTATAATGTACTGGACCAAGCAATAAAGATGTGGCAAAAGGGGTGACAAGTTTCAGACACAGAGACACTTTCTGGGTTCCTTAACAGTATGCTGATGTGTTTTGCTGTTGTAGGGCTTCCCACTAACCTGCAGAGGTTGTTCCTCTATCATTACTGCATACAAAGGAGCCAGCACAGCTGGCAAGGCAGAAGAGAGTGAAATCCACATTGCACACCCATTAGAAAAACTCTACAGTTAAAATCAACTGAAATTCCAAGGTAAAAAAGAAAGAGGATAAAAATAAATTTTAAAAGCCTCACTTATTTCACACACACAGAGAAAAAGCTGAGTACACTGTTAGCATGGGGAATCCAGTCCCTCACACGTTCCCATTCCCTGCCAGCATATTCACAGTAGTTTTCAATAAACATCTACACAAGTCACTGGAAAGCAAAAAAAAGAGATCTGTTTTCTTTCATACAATCACACAAAAATAACTGTCATAACAACCATCCTTGTGGTAGAAGAGTCCATATTTTCCTGCAGTGAAATCCTCTGCAGCTGCCCTGTGGAAAAGACAGCCAATAATTGGCTTCTTTCACCTCTGTTAACCATGAACAAAAGTGTCATTCAGCTCCCAAAAGGATAGAAGGCACCAATGGATGGTCAGCTCTCTGAGCCAATGGGCTGGAATAACAATAACCCTGTAGCATTTTCTTTTTCCTTTTGTTTAGTCTTTCAAAGCCCTTAATTAAGTCCCTCACAAAGCACCCCTACAGGCTTCTTTCAATGAGGCATTACACGCCTGTTTTCTTGTATTGAAAGAAGAAAAGTAACAGGGATTTCTGAGCAGTACACACAATTTCCACGTATTCACAACTGAAATACTGTTACATTTTAGTTTTTAAATATTATTATCAATAACAAGAAGTTCAAGCATCCTATGCTCACTCTTTGCTGTACATCCCTTGCTAAATACAGGTAGTCATAAAACTAGCCTATGTGCAACAGCTCATTCAAACCCATCACAAGACAGCAGCTCCCAAAAAGAAAGCAGGTGGAACAATGCACGTTGATGAAACATCCCTGGTCATCCTGAAACAGACAGCTGAGAAAGGACCGGGTACCCTTGACACTGCACATGACACACCAGCATTGTCTGAAAATAGAGCTGGTGAAGGCTAAAGTATAAACCCTGCTATGTAATTGGCCTCTCATACAATTTAATACCTACTTGCATTTAATATAATGAAGGCAATCTGTACTCCACTATTTAGGACCAAACTGATGTAATACTGATTATTGTGTATCAAACAAGACATTTGAGGATTACATTTTTTCAGCAGTGTAGGCAGATTCTGTTTGGCAGAAATGCTATAGAAACTTGTAATATTTGAGCCACAAACATGAAACAAAACAATTTTAATAAAACACCTTTGAAATACCATTCTCACAGATGCAGGCTGGCTGGAGGAAACCTAGTCATCTGATCCCTTCCCACTCCAAACCAGTCAAAGCAGCAGACTAATGTGGTCACTGTTTTTTGAGAGGCATCCCATGTATGTGATGAAGGGCTCCAGGGTGGGTAGGGAGTACCAGGTACAAGCACCACTTAAAGCCATCACCTGCCCAGCCATGGTCCAAGCCCTACAGCGTTCTGCTGGCCTCACTCCATTATCCTGTAAATGCCCTTGTCCTGTGAATTCAAGCAGCTTTCCCGCAGATCAGCCCAGCTAGTCCAGCCAAAAACTACCAGAAAATCATTACCAGAGAATATTTTTCATATCAAAGAACCACTGAGGTTGGGACTCTGATAATCTCTAAAACACCTTCTCCCCTGAAAGAAAACTGGAATAGCCTTTTTGAAATTGACAGAAACCCCTAAAACATGAGGAACAGACAAAAACATTTATTACAAACACCAATCTGAGCAAATGCAAAAAGCGATGTTTTAAAATCCTCTCTACACCATCTACATATCAGGCAGGCACTCTTTAATAAGCACCTCAAGATATAAAGAAAACTGTGTGTCTAGGCAAAACCTGGGATTGTTCAACTTGGTAAAGAGAAGGATTTGGGGTGGCCTAATTGCAGTCAGTACCTGAAGGAAGCCTAAAAAAATAAATGGAGAAAGACTATTTACAAGAGCACGTAGTGGCAGAACAACAGGGAATGGCATCACACTGAAAGACAAGCAGGCTTAAATTAAGATATCAGGAAGAGATTCATTACTGTAAGGATGGTGAGACTGAAACAAACTGCAAAGAGAAGTTGTGAGTGCCCCATCCCTGGAACATCCCCTGCTCAAGGGCCAGGTTGGATGGGAGTCTGAGCAACATGGTCTAGTTGGTGTCCCTGCCCATGGCAGAAGGGCTGGAACCAGGTGATCTTCAGTCCCTTCCAAGCCAAACCATTCTATGGTTCTATGAAAATGCAACTGGGTACAAATCAACAGATATTTTTGTCATTTTTTTAAATAATAAAACACCTTTTTGTATTTTTTTTAAATACACCAAAGAGTCAGCTGCTTGTAACTCTTCACATAATCAAAGAAGCAACTTTCCTTTCAGCAATGGTAATCTAATGGTACTCAGTGATTTTACTTTTCAAATACAGGATGGCCCACTTAGGTATTATACAACAAAATCTCTTTCTAGTCTTACCTTACACCACTGAATTAAGGCCACAACAAATAATACATGATGACCACCTATCCTACATGGTGTTCCTATTTCTTCCTCCTACAAGAAGATGTGATGTAACTATACAAAAAAAAAAAAAAATGAGGAAAAAAACACAGCAATGTCTGCATGGCTTGGTTAGAAGGCCTAACTCTAGCACATATTTTTGGAAAGCCTATTTGCCAGCTTTTACCAGAATGTCTTGTATCACTGACCTTCATAGAATTCCACATAGATAAAGGAGGAATTTGCACTCAAGTTCTGTTACACTATTGACAATTTCTGTGATTATTTATCATAGACAATCAGGAGGAACTCTTCTCTAGCAGCAAAGAGCAAGAAAAGTAATTTACATCTAAAACCAATCCAAATGCTCATCCTAAGTGCATCCTGTGCAGTGCATCAACTACAATCCAAATTTTTATCAAGATGATGAAAATAATTCTAGAATATCTGATAAAACTGCAATATAATGTGCGAATATGCCACTGCAATATAATATAAAAAAGCATAACAAATATCCATCCTCTGCAACCCAAGGCCCACACAAGGGTGAGGCTTTGCCTCTTATTAGTTGCATGGCTCAGTCAATCTGCTGTTGCCAAAAAACAAACAACCCTTCCCCGCCCCCCCCAAAGAACAACAACAAAACCAGCAAAAATCCTGAAAGAAACAAAAACCAAAACAAAGACAACCAACCAAACCAAGTAAATATGTCCATGAACTAAAACACTGGAAGTTTGAGGTAGCAACATGAGGAAATGCTTCTTTACATTGAGGGTGGCAGAGCAGTAGAAGAGGCTGCCCAAGAAATTCATTGGGTCTCCCTCCAGAGACATTCAGACCCCACCTGGACACACACCTGTGTCACCTGCTCCAGGTGACCCTGCCTTGGCAGGGGTGTTAGCCTGGATGATCTCCAGAAGTCCCTCCAACACTAACAATTCAGTGAAAAAAAATGAAAGCAAACAAACACCCCAAAACTACCCAGACATCAGAGGCACTCATAAACGTGACTATTGGTTAGGAACTGCATCCCAAACCGGATAGTTGTGCTAACCAAATTTTGTAGGACAGCTCTGGACTTCTGGATTCTGCCCTAACATGAATAAAATTGATCATATTTATTATTGCTGACCCAAAAATATAAGCCAATAAAAACACAGCATATTTTCTAATTTTTTTGGAAGATGTATACAAATATATGAAATGATTCACAGAAATTCTCAGCCAAAAAGAACTGATAGCCATCACTTGCAATTGTAAAAAGGAAGTCAAAGAAGCACTAATTACTAGTGATTTTCTTGAAAAAGTTAAGTTAGCTCTTCAGTTTAACTTTGTTCTCACTATTTAAATGACTACACTTATTTAAAACTGATAAGATTTTAATCACTAAACTGTCAAGAAAAAAGCAGCTTACTTAATCCAAACACAACATTTCAAGCATTCACATGAAAAACAAAGATCTACTTGGTCTAAATTAACTACCTGGTTCATACTCTTTGAAACAGAGATTAAGGCATTTCAACTTTGATCATGTACACAGAATTTTTACACAAACACATCTAATTCATGTGTGATCGAAAAGCAAGCAACCCACAGAAGGCAATCAAGTTATCGGCATCACATTGTATTTCTAGCTTGCTTATAGACAGAAACAGCATGTACATTTTCCCAGTAATATGTATTTTAAAGATGAACTCCAACAAAAACACTTGGCTTATGAACACTTGTCTCCTTGGTTATCTCCACATGACAAACATGAGCATATTTTTACACCACCATAGCTATTCTGTAGGCAAGGAAATACACTCTAGCTCTTACCTAAAGGCCACTGATCAATGTAAATTCACATCATGACAACTATAATGGATACATGGTGGACAAAACATATCCTTCCCAGGCTCCATTAATTACATGATCTCGTTTGTCTTGTTCTTGATTATTTTGAAGTCTGGCTCCTTCTACCTTGAAAGATTATGAATTTTACTGGATCAGTAAGCCAAGGCCAGTAAAACTTGCCACGCAGCTTGAAACCTGCTCCTAATACAGACACCTTTAAGCTACTGACACCCTGTTTCCTCATTACTAATTTAATCATTTACTTCCATTAACACACCCATTTTTCCCATTTATCACCAGCAACACCATGAAGATAACATTAAAAAAAAATTAATGCCCTGAAAGTTCACAGCGTGAAAAAGGTTTCTACTGAAACTGGCAAACTACTTTTAATGCAACAAATGAAATAATGCTCTGCAATTACAGAGTCAGATTCCACAATAAATAACAATATCTTATGTTCACCACCCAATCTGAAAAGTGTAAAGCAGATGCAGTGATTTATTTTAAATTTTAGTTGAGGGACAAGTGATCAAATTAGAGGTTTAAGAGGACCTATGGAGATAAGGTGAGGAAACATGCAAAACACAATCATTTCTTGTCTGTTCTGAAGAAACACCAGGGTATAGTGAAGAAGGTAATTTTATTTAAAAACATACATAGCTTTGTCAAGTTAAAGCAGTTTATTTTTTGCACACACACAATGAAAGTCAACTTTATAAATATTTACTGTGTCATTAACACTAGAGTTAAAGAATTATCCCATCTTAATAAGAACACTAAATATTCAAAGATTCAAGACAAATGGAACCTTTTGCTACTTTTCATTGTATTTACCACAAAACTGTTAAATATAAGAACTATTTATAGTAAACATAGAAGAGTGAAGCAACCCATCCCTGACATATCAGACTGTATTTTGTATGGTATATAGATTAATAAATGTTGCAAATGAAACAGCTTTTAGAACTATTTCTGTACCACCCAGTTCAAAAAATTATTTCTTCTAACTACCACTGAATTAAAATAAAAACAGTTTTAAGAAAGAATGTATGTACTTTATCCCTGCAGGTCTTTACTGTATTTTCTTTCATCCATACTATGTACTACGAAGGTCATCATGGACAGCAAACAGAAGGATATAATCATGAGAAACTTCCACAAGATTAAATATGCATTTCTTTGCTACCACAGGAGCAATGTGTCTGGCAGCATTGCATCACATTCATCTTATAAATACATTTTAATACCGTATGACTAACCAGCTGCCAGTAGAAAGAAATGGTTGAATTAATGGATGTTATTAGGTAACTTGAATGCTCCAGTAGACTACTGAAGGGCAGTGTGAACTGGTGCTTTCCTGCTGAACTCATAGGGCCTTTAGTTAAGGGAGAAATGTTTAGAGCTTGCTAATTCAGTACATCTAGTAGTTTACTTTCTGCAAAGTGAAGCTTAACATGCTATTTAAGAGGTATAATTTATGTTTCCAAGACAGCTCCAGGCACTGCCTTGTTTGGAGTTGCTTACCAAGCAACTATGTTTCTCCAAACAAACTAATGTTTAGAAGGGTAAAGGGCAGTAAAAGTAATTATTGGAAGGAAGTATCTCCCTAGGCCAGAAAAGAATAACTAAATTTGTGTGTGTTAAATCACATGGGGAAGTGAGCACTGAAATAACTGAGAGTAAGTGATAGCAAGACCTATTTACAATCTTCTTGAAAAGAAATTAAGGCAGGGATAATATAAAGTGGGAGTGTGTAGGCAACATGAAGGAAATATCCCCAAACTTCACTCACAGCTATTTGTATAAATGTTCACATTTTCCCATACACACACACAAACCCCCCAAAAGCAGAGAAAACCTTCACTAACCCACGAATTACATGAGTGTGCTGAAACCTAAAGTAGTTAAACTGCATTCTGTAATCCTGGATTCAACACAGTTTACTCATTGTTCATTAATCTCTCCACAGATGTTATCTTTTTAACAGCTAAAAAAGCTTAAAATATGACCAAGATTTTCAGTGTTTAAGATGCCTCTTGTGCTTCATTCACCACCTTGTCTAAATGCATGCAACATATGGCAGTAAGTGCACTGAGTTTCCAGTCTAGTCCTTCCCCAAAAGCCTTGGGCTATTGTGTGAAAACAATGAAAGCTATTTGCACTGAAAAGCTGGTAAAGAAAAGCTGTAACAGAATCTCCTCCTTCCAGGAGAAAAGTGCACACCTGGAGAAAAGAGTCCTTCCAAGACATCAGCAGTGCAGTGCTCCTGCTGAAAAGATGGCAGCACAACAGGGCCTGTTTGTGTTTTTATCTGCACATGTAGTGATTATTTGCTGAAGCTTCTTGGGTGATCTGCATATATTCTCTGAAATTACACTATGTGTTAACAGCTTTTAAAATAAAAAGCAAATAGGGAGCAATATCCTGTATTTCTAACATCCTATGGACTTCTGGGAGACATAAACCAAAGACCAACTATTTCACAGTGACAGGTTAAGAAGTAATCCCATTTAAGGTATGCTTGTATGTTTGAGCTCCCAAAGGAGTTAAGCAACATCTATAACATTGACAGATCTTAAGGCATTCCCAACAGTTCTGCAGATATGAATTGTTAAGATATCTGCTGTCAGCCTCAAAAGAAGCATCTGCTAGCACTGTTAGGCTGCAGGAACCTGTCTCCTTCACCAAACTAAGATTTTTTAAGTCACTCTTAACTCTTTTAACAAAGCCCTTAGATTAAGTTGCTAGGCCAGATATCTGTCTGTATGTTCCTGCAGATTTACACTGATGTACAGTAGAAGTCACTGCTATCATACATAAAGCTTCTACTTAAATACAAACATGAGCAGGGCTCAAATCCCTAGGCAGGGTGATACTAGTCAATGGTTTTTCTTTAAATTAGAGATGCAAAAGACTTGTAAGACTGAAAATGGTCATATGCAAAACTACCTCTACACTTTGCCTGTTGATTCACACTGAGAGATTCATAAGTTCTCTTAAGAAACTACTTTTCAATTTAATAGTTCAAGGAAGGCACCGACAATTAAAACTTACTTAGTATATGGGATGACAGTAGGCACGACGTAATTCCTGTTCTTTTTCTCAGTAACAGCACAGTGCAACTAATGTATCATCTTCTAAAAGAAGTAGATTTTTTTGAAATACATACATATATCATAAACACTATAGAATCCTCAGTTTCTCCAGTACCTCTAAAGTGTATCTCCTGATGGGCACTTGCAAGCCAGAGATGAAACAGAAGCTGCCTATTCCCATTGAAGATACCAAAGGACAAACTGGTGGGAAAGTCAATTTGCACAGTAAGCTGGCCAATAATATCAATATTTACCTTTTTATAATAAAATAAATCAGATCAGGCACCAAATTCACTGAGGCAAGTTCAATGAAAAATGGCATGAGGGACAAATTTCTTATTATGTTTACACTATTATTCCACTATTCTCTGTTCTTGATGGCACTGAATGAACCCAGACCAGGTGATGCACTTTGCCTGAAAGACACAGGGAATATATCTGGTGAGGCAAATACCAAGGGTATTTGAATATTTACCTGATGCTTGTTACAGAATTTCTACCATTCATGCTAGTAGGGGAAAAATTGTTTTTTGTAAGTGAAGATACAATCACAGTGCAAGCATTCCTACTCTTCAGTGGGATTTCAGATATATTGTTGTTTTCATGCTAGTCTTTTTTGAATACATAGACTTGTTTTACTGGCGTAATTACTCCCGAGAGTTGAAGAGTTTTAAGGAGGAAAAACCGGTCTTGTTGCAATACTGCGAAGTATTCTGCTGAAGAAGTAAACAACTGCCATTTATTATCCCAAAAACAAATTAAATCCCTGCTTAATCCTCCTGAACATTGAGATATTGTATGTTTTTGGTCTGAAAATTAGAAACCTGCCTTTGCAGCAAGCAGATTAATGAAAAAGAATATGAAAACAAACTAGTTGAAACTTTTGAAAAAAATGTCAAGCTAGAGCAAGTAAGTTCTAAATAAATTACTGACCTGAAATTGAAGAGATACAATGCCTCTAGTAAACACTTAGCCATAGTAATACAGAACCAGATTTGCCCTTGCAAAAGACATGGATTTTCTACACCCAGCAAAACTCACACTAGGTTCTGTAAAATATTAACAGTTTGGTCAATATTTGCCCTTCTATTTCCATTGTTTTTTTAACCCAAATGTTAAAACCTACAGCAGTAAAAAATTACCAAAAGGCAAAAGCCTGTGCAGGCCCAAATCATCAGTAACTATATTCTCAAAGCAGGACTCTTTACAATGGACCATTTCCTTTTCTCTCCCCATCTAATTCCAGAAAGGCCACCAAAACCCCACAAGGACGCTCAGCACAGTGAGCATTTCAAGTCTTAAGAGAGCAGCTACTTGAGTGAAACTGTAAATAAAGGAGATGAACAAGAAATATGTAGGTTTTGCAAATACAATGGTTTTGCAAAATTCCCTTGAAGAATTTTGTAAATGTAAGTCTGGCAAACATCTTCCAAACAGTGCAGGGCTCCCTTCAGTAGGTTAAAGGACTCCTAATTTGTAGAAGCAGCTCACAGAACTGCTGAGAACCCTACTACTACAGGCACGTCCCCCAGTCAGGGAAAGGTTTCCCCTAGTTAAAAAAACCCAACATATTTCTAGGGCTTCCAACCATACCACCTGAAAAAGATGACAACCTCTTCACAGCTTCTACGTGCACAAGTGGAGTGAAGGTCAGATCCACCGGTTCTGCCACATGAATAACACCAGGCATGTTTCTACACAGAATGACCCACTGCACCAGAGATAGTCTGCACTCCAAAATCACAGTTTTCACAGTCTCTTCACTTTTCCAGATGAACAAACTACATCTGCTACTAATCTGGATCAGCATTTAGCAAACAGCAAGGAAACTTCTCAAGTAAGAGATTTTTTAAAATAACATGAGACAAAGTTTTAAAAAAGACAGTCAGGATATCCCATATTTCAAATTCTAGTAACAAAGAAAGGACTGACACTATACACCACTGACTCCTGACAGTCAAGGAGCAGCAAGCTTTCCCAAACATCCTTTCCTGACCATCATCTCCTCCTCCAGCAGCAGATGCAAACTGTCCTGCTTTCCTGCCACAACCCCAAAGCCTTGAGAGCAGGAAAAACAAATTCTCGCTTTACAAGCTAACACTTTACACTGCCATGTCCTTGGATAGAAGGGAACAGCAGATGCCATTTCATGCTCTGAAAGGGGAAGCAATGGGCACAGGAGAAACCAACCCCCAGGTACATCCCAGCAGGAGCTGTACCTGTGCTCATGTCTTTTGCTTCTCCTGAACACCAAACACCACAGTGCGTAAATGGCTTAGAAAAAACACTGTATAATATCACATACAAAAGAATGAAACACAACCACAGTAAACTGTACTGCACAGTCTCTGCAATACTTTTGCAATACAGTGCATTTCTGCAATGCCAAAACAGCACTGATCTGGGGTTCTTGTACCACCACAAAACAGTGTTAGGCAAAGCACAACAGCTTCAGCAAGAGCATTTTGATTGCTCACAGCAAACTTTATGGCTAGCTTACCAATCAACTGTGAAGTTTGAAGCCCCCAGCCCTTGCAGCCCCATACATGGCCTTCAAAGATGGGAATGAAATATTCCATATGTTTCCACTGTCAGTGACATGCCTATTGAAAGCACAGCCACGCTGCTCTCCCCACTGGGGCACTGGGTCAGGCTATTAAATCTGCAACCATGCAGATGTCAAGAAGGCAATGGCAAGACTTCCAAATTAAAACACATTTTCAGAGAGCAACCTTATAAAATATACAACTGCATCTGCAGCATTATTAAGCTAAACTAAACAGGTTTAGGCCTTCCCTGTGTAACTCTGAAATTGCACATTCATTTATGATTCACTACTAATCGTGTAACCGTTTAGAAGTCCAGACACATTCGCTTAAAAGTTTTAGGGTGAAAAAAGTTCTTGCAAGACCTAACATTTCACCACAATTGGCTGGAGAGAGAAAAGGAGGAGACACATCACTTTAAAAGAAAAGAAAAAAAAAAAAGCCTTTATATTTTAGTAAGAAAATGCTCAAATGAGAGCTGCAAAGACGGCTGTTTACCCTCCAAGGACCTGACTTCTGAGGGCTCTCTCCACAGTCCTCTCAAAAACTTCACCTGACTGTAGATTTTTTCCTCATTTTGGTGGTTTTTTTTCAAGGAAAATAATTATCACTTGCTGTCTTGGAAAGAAGATCTTTTTTGCTGCCCCAGAGACAGAACCTTCTGTGTAACTTCACTCCTATCTTCCAGACCATAATGATTTGAGGCTCCACCTTCATTTTTAGTGCAAAGCATGCACGAATTAGTTACTACATTTGAAAAAAAACCAAAACAACGGTGTTCCTAGTTTTTGCAACGATTTTCCTAGTCCTAAGTAAAAAGTTAACTTTCAGAATTTTTAAACTTTAATTCTGGATCAGAAACAAAACAAAACAAAAAATCTGACTCAGAAATTACTTCAAGTGTATCTTTACTGTGCAAAATCTTGAGGCTGAGTTGTCAAAAATCACAAACCACTGTCTCAATTACCCAAAGGTGACCAGGTAATAAATGAAGATTTTTAGTTACATGTATTTATCAACATTAGATTTGAACATTAACAAAAAAAAACCACAATATGAATGCACACTAAACATCAAATTTCATCAACAAATATGTTCTATCATTATCTGACATTATACCAACAAACATCTAATACATTTAAAACTGCTATGACTTGAGAAACACAAGAAGCTTTTTTCAATTTTGATGAAGATATCATTCTTATCTTCTACACACTCATTACTTCATATCTATCCTTAATGAATTAAGGCTGTATCTGATTATATTATCAGATAAAAATGCAAAAAACACACAAAGGAAACTTAAGGAATTAATTTTTATTTCTGCCATGCTATGGAGAACATTCTTCTTTTGAGATGACATTAAATTAAACAAAATATATTTAATAATATACCCTTTAGTAGGTTTTAAAAACAAAATAATGTTCAAAATTTAGTCAAAGTTTTACTAACTCTTAAGCATACAGTATGACTGAAACAGGCCACTACAGAAAAATATTACTTCCTTTCAGCTAAGTAAATAGCAAATATAAAAAACACGTGAGGGAAAAGAGGTTGATAAAAACTCCTGAAGTGATATTCTTTTTTCCCAAAATCAAACATATCCCTCACAGATGTCAGACCACACTCCACCAGGAAATATGTATCAACATCACCTGTTCAAAAATAGCTATCTGTATTTTTTAAAACATGCTATGACATTGGCTGACATTATGCAGAATGCCATCAGTTGGCTATTACCCATTCAAATTCAACATCAGTTTTCAGACACCAACTTTAAACTGTTATTTTTGAGATCACTACAGCCCTCTCTGTGGTTTTGTAAGAGATGTGTAATATCATTGTGCCTTCAAATTCGTGGTGAAGCTGAAATACAGATTTCCCTTACTCTTTCAGGAGTGTTTCTGGGAAGCAGAAAGTGCTGACCTTGTCACAATTCTGTAACAGTTGAATAATTCAAGAGTAAAATAAAATGGATTCTGCTAGGTTATTTTAAAGCAAATGACATACAATTTTAAAATACTGGATACTTTCAACTTCAGTGAAACTCACTGACAGGAACAGGAACTCAGCACTTGAAAAAATAAAAGGAGGCAAAAAGGTCAACTGTTTTGCAGGTACAACACAGGCTATATTTTCATTATTCAATTATACTTTCCAGGTACCTAATATCTACTGCTGCATGTTTCCAATTTGTACATACCAACTTTATTTGGAACAAAAGGGAATGAATCTAGGCCTGATTCTGAAAGAAAAGCTCTCAGACATATTTATAGTGAGGACAGTGTTTATACAGTAACACCAAGATCTTCCTCTCCTCTGTGTGAGCTCCTGTGACAACCATCACTGCAATTCTGCAACAACTAAACCATTTTCCCACCCATCAGCAAAGGAAATATCAATAGCTACCTCCACTTTTTCAGCAAGGTTGTGGTGGGAATGCACTCAGAACCAACATCACATGACCAGAAATCTCTTTTCAGACCAAAGTTTGAGAACATCTTATCAAAAACTGCAACCGTACCTGAAAGGCAGATATGAAAAACTACAGAAGAGTATTTCTCTGTAGCAAAATCCTAGGTCACTGTTAAAGCAGATGGTGAATCTACCAGGTGGGAAGGATGACCTCTAATCCATGACATACTATTGGCAACTCTGTAAGCAAAGGTTTTGTAACATTTAAAACTCTGTTGCTTCAATATACAAGTTTTTTTCCAATAGGAATGGCTGCTTCTGCTCTTATGCACCTTCTCCTACCTTTGCCTCCTATTTCTAGGATCATACAAATCTCTTAAATTCCTCCTCAAGCTATTTTTGACTTTCTGCTTCTTCCATAGAGAGACCCAAAACCACAGTCTGGCAGCACAGAGCTGCTGCCTGAAACACATTCACCCCTTCACAGAGTAACTCCTGGCCATCAAGTTCCATGCAGCCTTGCTGAAGCAAACCAGTTCCATCCATTTCATTCCCCTGGCTGTTTGTAAAACAAGGAGCAGGCAAACCCAGGCTGTTGGTAAATCCCCCAGAACACGAACAGAACATTAGCTCCTACCCATTCCCAACAAGAGGCTCATATTTAGGAACAAGCTTTTAGGGAAAGCTCAAGGGCAGCTGAGAGGAAGATCTCTGACATTCAGAGATACTCCCAGAGCCCCACAGCTACCATGCTCTCCAAAATGTGATATGGGTGCTCAGCCCTTCGGAAATCTAGGCCAGTAATTTTCTCTGGGAAAATAAGAGCTTGTGTTCTGCAAAAATTACTGGCTTAGATGTAGAATACAAAACAAACAAAGTTCCATGCAGAGGAGGTTTTTTTTTAGTTTTGTTTTGTTTTTTAGTCCTTATATTACAGCTTCCATATTTTCCCTCTCAAGTAGATAGATACTAGCAAATTCCTCTCAAGAACTGAAATGGTAATTATTTATTAGCATAAACTTGCTTACACTATAGTCCAACTTTATTCCATACTGCAGACTTATCTTAGTATTTGTCAATTTGGTATTTATATACCAAAATCTTACAAAAACACAAGACTCTGCTTTCAAACAAGAAATTACACACTGGTGATACAAATGAGCTCAGTGTACAAAATAAATGCCAAATACCTAAGAATTACATGCTATGGCAGAATGTTGGGGTTTTTGAGGGGAGGGAGAAAAGGTAAAGAGGAAAACACCAAATTTGATACCAACAAAAACATAAAGGCAAAAATATTTAATAAAACTCTGAAACACAAACAGCTTCTCTTTGTATACACTACCTAAAAGCATCTACTTTTTTACAAGACTGACAGATAAACTGGCCAGCTTAAATGAAGACTCCAATCCTTGGGTGATATATCCTGGAAAGACTATTGCTAGAATCACTGAATGTTCACCAAACTGGAATTCTCCTCCTGTCTTTACAAGTGTAATATTTCTGCTGACTTATAGGAATATTCAAGTTGAAATTACATGACCATGTCTTTCTAAAACAAGTATGGAATTACTACTTGCCATCACATCACCAATATATGGAAAAGGCAAGTGAAAAACTAAATGGCTTACCTGTTAAACCTTCAAACCTCTAATTAGATAAGGCTTTTCTATCTCAGGAGAATTGCAATTATGCTACATTCTCCAGACTCAAGGTAACATCAGGACATCTTCACTTTTCACCATAGCAACTCTACCAAACAGCATTAACAAAACTCAGCTAGGTTCTTACTATACTTAAGATATCTAACCATAGCAGTACACTAAATATCTCCATCTCTGCACCAGATGTATCAGAAGAAGACAGCTCACACCTCCCCACTACATTCTATCACCATCTTACAAAAAAATAATATAGAGATAAAAAGACCAAAACAATGGGCAAGCTCTGCTCAGTCCAAACAGAACCACATCATTCTGCCATTTATACATAAATAGAGCAAGGCATCTCACTCAATCATAACAACATGTAGCTACTTCCACATTGCACATATACTAAAATACAGATTGCCAACTCTCAGTGATTGCTGAAGCAACCTGTGGTAAAAAACAAGTGAAAAATGGATCTCCACAGTCACAACTTGACCTCATAAAGCTAGTGAATAACAGCACACAGAAAGACAGCACTATTAGGTTAAATGAACAATAAAACCTGAAAGATCAAAATGACAATTTCATCCTGAAGGTCTAACCCCTAGTCTAGGACAGAGCTCCCAAGTCCCCTCCACCTTTCACAACTCAAAGAAAATAAAATTAAAGAAAGGGACTCTACTGTTCCCTGAAAATACACACAAGAAGCACTAGAATGAAAACTATCAGTATTGTTTTCTTATTTCAAGTGCCTAAAATATAATAGCAGGCACTGAGAAGGGGCTATATTCTTCATGGTTGTCAGGCAAGACCTAAGTCAGCTAGGCCCTCGGAAGATCTCTCTGAAAGTATTTATCTAGAATTACTTGTTTTTAATCTCCTGCACAAGACTCATACAAGTATGAAACCCTCCAAACTGGAATATGAATTTTCAAACTGACATCCATGAGAAGCACAAGCACATGTATGCCTTACAACAATTTCCTCTCACTAGCATGAAGTTTTCTAGAATGTGGTATGTGAAACATCATAGCAAAAATCAGGAGCATTCAGCATTGAAAAAAAACATTTTTATATTCTAGCACAGGCACCATTTGCACAGACAACAGTTATTTTGCAACCAAGCAAACTGAACCTTCATAAACAGAAAAACTGGCAGATGGTAATTAAGAGTTACATAAACACCTACCTAAATTATACAGAACAGTTGCCTACAGTAAAAGTATCAAGCAATTATCCTTGGTCTTGTCATCCCAACTCCCTCCGAGTTCCTCCCCATCCATCCCATCCCCTCCAAAAGTTCCAGTCTAGTGTTGTCACCTGTCTTTTCTGAGCACTTGTACATTTCCCAATAAGCTCTTCACTGAGATGACCACATGGGACAGCTTTATTCAGTTTCCACCTCTCAAAGTTCACCAGTGAACTCAAGTAGTGAACTCTCTTTTGAGAGACTCTAAAGTAGTGACCAGATATGCCATCTTCTCAAGCTGCTCCATCTGATAGAATTACCCTCAAGAGACTTCACCACACTTTAGTAATCATACACCTCTCCACTATCACACCAGCCCATCTCTCCCTGCTTTCAAACCACCATAGTAAGCAAGAAATGAGCAGAGGATTAGTCAAGAGCTGAATAAACAGAAATAAGGAATGTGACTGGTATTCTGTAAGGATACGCCTCTTAAGGCTCTACAGAAACCCCTGGCTGACCATTCATGGCAGCACCTGGGAAGTTAGGCTAAATTATTAGACTTACTGCAAAGAAATTAAGACTTCAGGAAAACAAAACTAGTGAAAAATTAAATACCAGTTTCCCACCGTAATTTTCAGCTGCCTTAGAATTCACTCACTGCCAACTTTAATTGTGAACAACTTTTCTTCAGTTGTTCTCTCATGGCCAAAGCAAAAACCTAGGCATACCTCTGCTTTAGTACCACAGAACATCACCTATAGCACTCCTTCAGCCATGTCTACGTTACAGGCTCTCTGCTGCCACGGCTATAATCAAAATCTAGCCCTGCAGCAATGCTAAGGGGCTTTCCTGACATCATTAAGGTGCCTGACATAGAGCACAGAAAAGTTTTCTTCTCTTCACATAGCTCAGGTGCTTTGTCATGAGACAAACATGTCACAAAGGAGTGTGATTTTATTTTCATGTCTTCTTCCACACTAAGCAACTCAGCATCTCTGGCAAAACTATATATTCTCCAGTTCAAGCAGGTAAGAAGTGAGTTTTTTATTGCCTCCAAAACTATCTTCTACATACCCTAAACTCCTAGTGGCCCCACTACATGAGAGGCTTTAGTTAACCTCAGAAGTATCAAGAAGTCATCAATTTTTTTCCTTCTGTAAATAAGGAAGCAGGAACTATAAACAAACGGGAATCAAGAGTGTCCTATACTGCCACAGAACCAGATAGACTCTTCTCAAGTTCAATAAAGTTTCTGCTCAAGTTTAAACAGCATAAAATCAAAAGCTAGAAAAACTCATTCCAAAGCACACTGAAGTGTGTGCAGGTGTCCTCTCACTTTAGCTGTGTCACATTGGCTGTGTGGCATTTACCTGCACAGTAAAGAGAAACTTATAAACTGAAACTCTTGGCAGTCTTATCTCTAATGGGCGTTGGCTATGGCAACCTGTGCCATTAGACAACTTATGTCGTGTTGCAGACACTCAGAGATGTACCAGTCTATTTTACAAGACAGCTAGACAATGTAAGAGCCATAAAATCTTATGTTTAAATGCAGCTTTTACCAGAGAGACTTCAAGCATCTTATTAATTTGGGTAACTTCCCTGTTTTATCTGTGGAGGAAAGAGAAGACTGTTTAACAGTAGGTCCAAGGGTTCATAATGGCAGTGCCTAACTCCCTACCCCAAATACTCAGAAACCACCATTTCTGCCACAGGAAAAACACCACAAAGTGAGGTCCCACTTAACACTTTATGAGAACAAAAAAAAGGAACAAAATATTTAAGCACAGGTAACAACTGAGACCTGCAACTTCTACTATTCATCAAATACTACACAAGAAAAAAGGCCCAGTAATCTTTCTCCACCCAGCCTGAACAATTAAAAGAAACAATCCAAATATGTAGGAGAAACTGGAAACCTTCTCAGTAAACTAAACATCCAGTAACTAAGAATCAGACTCCTTTTGCATATTAAGTGTAGGCAAACAAAGAGAAAGAATAAAAGTGCAATTTTCGAAGGCATACACCACTGCTGTATTCTGACAAAACAGCAATTCAGTACTGCTCTGAAACTACGCACCATCATTTGCCGTAGTGTGCTGAATTATATGTTGTAAACACGGCAAAGCTTTAGTAATACCAGACTTGACCACTGGCCCATACTAGACCTTGCTCCACCCTGTGAAATCTGCGCTGAGAAGTGGGACAAGACTGACAGGTTTTATTGTGAAACTTAACAGGTTTGTGGATTAGCAAAGCTACCGTATTGAAAGCTGCAAATCCCTCCCCGGTCATGTCTCTACAGAACAGTGTTCATTCCTCAATTAAAATATTATTAAAAGTTACCAAAACTCCACGCAAGATCTACCAGTTTCTGCCTGCTTTACAACGTTATCACAGAATAAGGGATAAAATGTTTCGAGAGTTTATGTTTTTCTCCATTCACGAGCAAGACTCGATAAACCTTCGATGTTTAGTTATGCTGGCTTTTTTCAAGGTTCGCCTGTGCTTTACCATAGCGAAGATTTTGTAAAAGCTAAGGCACGGTATTTAACGAGACTTATGCGATCTTTGGACTGAAAATGCCTTAACTTTTGGGAGGAAACTGGCTAGCTTGGCAACTGGTTTCTAGAGAAAAACTAGGAGAAAGGCGGTTCAGGGCGAGGACATCACGCTGAGGCACACACATGTGAAGGCAGCAGCTCCCCCCCGGCTCAGGACGGCACCGGGATTGACTCGGGCCCCATCGAACCTCCTGAAACACACACACCCGCCCCCCCCCCCCCCTTTCACTACAGGATCCGAGCAGTTTCCTCCCAGCCTTTTAAACCTCTAAGGCCGATCCCTTCGGGGTCGGCTGGCTCACGTCCTCCCACCGGTGCCGCCTCAGGCCCTGCCAAGCTCACCTGCCCCAGCGCTCCGGGCCCTGCGTACGGCCCGGAGGCCCCACCGCGGGCTCGGCCGGGGGAGCGCGGCGGCCTCGGAGCCGGCCGCGTTACACCCGCAGCAACAACAACCACCACACACCCATAGCTGTCGGGGGTACCCGCCGCAGGTACCTCCCCGCCGCGGTTACCTGCCCGCCCGGCCCCAGCCCGGCCCCACGCCCCGACTCACAGGGCGTGCGTGAAGGCGCTGAGTCCCGGAGGCACGGCCGCAAGCCCCCGCCCGGAGCAGTCCACGCCGCGGTCGCCGTCGCAGCTGCAAGGGACCGGGCAAGGCGGGGGGGACGCTCCGCCGCTGTGTCCGGCCCAGCTCCCCAGGCCCCAGGCGACGAGGCCAAGCAGAGCGAAGCACCGCATCGCCGACCTCGCCGGCCGCCGGCCGCCCAGCCCCCCCGGCCCGGCCCGGCTCGGCCTGCGGCTCTCCGCTAGCGCCCTCCGCCTACCGAGCCTGGCCGGCTGCGGGAAAATGTATAAGAACCCACCAAAAACAACAACGACAAAAAAAAAAATCAAAATAAAGAGACTCCTCCGTCCGGCGCGGCTCTGGGGCTGCCTTAGCGGGAAGTCAGCCCTCCGCCGCCCGCCTGCCCCGTGCACAGCCCGCAGCGCTGCTCGCCACCGCTCATCTCAGCCCGGCAGGCAGCGCGAGGCGGAGGCCGTGGCGGCGGCGGTGCCGAGCCGTGCGGCCCCGGTGCCTCGGCGGCTCCGCTGGGCGCAGCCGCCCCTCCCGAGCCTCGGTCCCGCAGCCGCGGCGGCTCCGCGCCCAGGGCAGAGGTGCGTATGCTAATGAGGCAGCCGCACCCGCTCTCCCATTGGTGCAGAGCTGGCGCGGGGTGGTGAATATGCAAAATAGAGCTCGGCCGCAACCAACGGCCGCGAGGGGCGGGGCCGGCGGCGGGGGCGGCCCCTCCTCCCGCGCGCCCCCCGGGCCGCTCCGTGAGTGCGCCTGGACCCCCGGGACCCCCGGGCCCCTTGTCCCGGTGCCCACGGAAACGGGACCGAATGAGCCCAGCAGCCGCGGGGCCGGGGCCAGGCTGGCCTGCGAATGAGGGCAGCGCCGGGCCCCGTGACCTCAGGACACCATTTCCAGCTCCAGCATTGCCGCGGTAGGAGCGCGATAGCGCCTGGGCCCACATCCCCTCGCAGCCGGTAACGAGGTCCCAGCAAGGCCCCAACAATGCAGCGGGGGGACATAAAGGCTGCCCCGTTCGGGGTCCGGTACTAGAGGATTCCAGTTGGCATGGTACATCCATCCCTTGGGAATGAGAGCAAGGAGCCGTGCCGTCCTTCTGCCTCAGGGACACAAAAGCATTTCACACCCCTGTTCCCAAAGCAGCAGTGACTGCAGCAGAAGCTCTTCTCAAAACCGGTTTGCTTTGAAGGAACTTCCCACACAAAACACTGCCATGGTACCTGGCTTTCATACAACACAACATGGCAACCAAACCTGTGCCAGTCTGGGTCATTTTCTCCTAACTACCTAAAAAAGGGTACTAAACAAAACTGAAACTCTATCGTTGTCGTTAGTGTCCTCCATCATCTAATTTTTTTTTTTTTTTTAATGCTTTCTTTTGGATGCTTCCAACCTGCAGCCACCACCAAGAATAAGCCTGCTGCATTGGCTTAGCTGACTCATGCACCGTGCTCCACGCAATTGCCACATCTCACTGGGGATGTCACAGCAATATTTGGGTAACCTCTTACTGCTGAGCCTCTCTGGCCAGACCCCATGAGAGGCTGTGAGCCAACAGACCTGGCTGAAGAAAGCACAGCAAAGTCACGGGATCTTGTCCTGGTGCACACCCATACCACCTATTTTACATGTTTGGTTGGGATGCTCTGAGCTCGCCTGGGGAGTTGCCTGCCCTGCTGCACTGCTGGCACAGACTGAGTCACACCCAGGCAGCTGTCTGAGCAGCCCAGTCTGGAACACAAACACCCACAGAGCCCACGACAGACCTGCACAGGTAGGCAGGTACCGTTCTGTCCATTCTGTAGATCAATGACAGAGAAGCACAGAAAGTGGTCAGTAGCTGACAACCTACCTGTGCCACAGGAGGGAAATGGGATGAACCACACCACCACATACACACAGAGCTCCACCAACTTCCCTAAATCCAGGAGCAGATTCACAGTGGTGACTGAGCTCTTAATCCAAAGTAAAAGCAGCTGTGCAAGGGTATCACACAGCCTGGTGGCACGTACTTCAAGTTCCTGCAACTGCACATGAAAAATTCTAAATACCTGCAAACAATGGGGTAAGGCAAACGGGTGAGGGATGAGGCAGGCCTGCTTTCAGCAGACACAGTGAAGAGACTGTTGTTCACAGCAGCCCTGACCTGGCACTGGTGCTCTGATCACGTGCTGGTCAGCCAGGAGTTGAGGAGCTCATACATTACACTACCTTCCAAGGACTGCCTGTAATAACACTGACAACCCAGAGGACACCCCATGTGGGGCTGAGGCCTCTACTAATCACACCTTTCTTGAGCTGACTGAAATGGGGGGGGAAATAAAATCAAAAGTCTTTGCTTAAAAAATGGTCACGTGGTGAAAATTAAAAATCAGGCATGTAAATAGTGGAGACCTGGAGATTTAAAATCATCTGTGCCCAAGAAAGTAGAGTGCACAGTGAGGACCCCAGAAATACAGATCCTCCAGCCGCCACCATCTCCATCTCCTACATTTCTCCTCATCATTTTTCAACTTTTAACTCCCTTCTAAAAGTGCTAACATTATTTTATTTAGTTGCAAAAAATGTTATTTTCTTGCACTTAGGAATCCCGTTCCTGATGCACTGGTTTTATGTGAACATCATCACTTATCAGTGAAAAATTAAGGTCATTTTAATAACAGGCTGTGTGCTTGTTCTGTACCTTGTGAGAAATATGAAGTTCTCAAAGTTGAATCTATGTATGCTAAAACTTTGCCGTAAAAGGACAGACACATTTGGTTATCTTTTGTCCTCCTTGGCTGATCTTGGCAGGGAATTGCTGGTGTCAAAGCCATGTTGTTTTAAGAAATGTCAGGGTGAAAGGCTCGATGCATTCATGTCACTTTCTGTGCCTGTGCTCAGGGACAGCAGCGGAGGACCAGCAACCAGAATAGAAGGGGGAAAAAATATAAAGGTGTTCTCTCAACTTACTTCAACAAAACAGATCCAAAAAAAAACCCCATTAGAAAAAGTGACCTTTTTCTACTACTACTGGCAAAGTAAAATAGCAAAGTACTTATACTCACTCTGCAAATAGTTTCACTTCACTAACCAAAGATAATGGGAACAGAAATGACCCTCAGTGCCTGCTCAGATTTTGGAAGACAAATAGTAGCATGGAGGTTACTTTGTACAGCAGCAGTGGTACCCTATAATGTCCCCAGAAGTTCTCTGGACAAAAGGACAAAAGATCCCTAGTAAAAGCAGAATAGCAGAGTTTTGTTTTGTTTTTTTTCCTGTATGCTTTGAAATGCTGGAATGGTTTAGCTTTTCCTCTCAATCCTTGCCTAATCTCAATCTTTCTTTTACCAGCATCACTTCAGATGTTTTTTCCTTAGTGCAGCTCTCTGAAGTCTCCATATTTGAAACTCTTGTCCTAGTAGCAATCCTCTTCCCCTTTTTATCCAGTCAATACTGCTTTGCTGCTTCCAATTAGTCTGTAACTTGTCTTGGCAAATTAATATTTTCCTTAGTTTTCAACCTCTGCCTCTCCCTTGCTAGTACCAACAGATCACTGTTCTCTCCTCTCCATCACCAACTCCCATTTCTCTCACTTTCTGCTTAGGCAGACACCTGCTTGCAGGCATTTATTGATTTTATTTTCCTTGATAAGTAAAACCCTAACATTTTCTCTGAAGCTTGCTCATTTATGTAAAACAAAGATCTACATGCTAAGATGTTTTTAAGCTGAAAAAAATACGGCCATATTTTACTAAGTGACCTATTTAACAAAAAATTATACTGTTGATTTTGAAATTACCATTGTTTAAAAATCTAGTCTGAAGCAATCCTTAATATCACAAATTCCAAGAAGCATCCTCCAAAATACAGCATAAGGCAGCAATTAGCTTATTTAATAAAAAAAACCCCACAAACTGCAAAAGAGAGAAAAAAAGCTGAGGTGTGCTTTAAACCAGGTGAAGAAGATGAGGGTCAAATTATTAAGTAAATAAAAAAAAGTAAAAAATAAAATAAAATAAATAAAAAAGATAAAGCTAGCTCATTTTGGTTGTTATGTATTCTTCAGGGAAAATAGGAAGCACCAGAAACTGATCTATCACTGCATAAGATCTTCAGGATTTAGTGCCTGATGTATAGGCAAATGGTTTTGAAACTTTTGTCAGACATTTGGTGAAAAAACATTTGGAAAGCTTGAGAGATACAGGGGGGAAATACAAAAGTATGGACATTGAATTTTTTCTTTTATTGCTACAAAACTGTCCAGCAGCATACACACTTCTGACAAAAATCCCACTTCCAAGACATGAATTAATTTGGATTTAATGGGAGTTTGATGTGGAAGAGTATGCAGATTAAGACGTGAAGCATGGACACAAAAATAAACACAAAGTGAAGGTAGACTGGAACATCAGAACTCTTTCTAGCTATCCATCAGCTAGAGCTGTGCCATGAGAGGATGGCAGGTGAATGGGAATGTAAAGATCATAGTAATGATAAAAACTTTGTTTTCTTTTAAGAATTTATTAGACTTTACAGAAAAAAAAAAAAGGGGACTTACATGGAGGTTTTAATTTATAAATTGGGGTAAAAATGCAATGTGTTTATTCTGCAAGACGAGCTGTTTCATCCTGGTTTCCATCACCACTGGTTTCACACATCCAAATTATCTTCCATCAGAAATGCTAATGTGGCAGGATGTGCCCCAAGGGCTGTTCCCCTCCCTAAGGATTGCCCAGACCCAGTTCAGCATGCATATGTAAACACAGAAATGTATGCAGTTTCGAAGAGCTTTAAATTTTATCTCTGTCTAGTGATAAAAATAAGCTTTACACTGCAATGGGCTAGAAATGGACCTGAAGGATTCATCCAAAGCTCACTGTGAAGAAGCATCACGTGCAAAAGCTGCTGCTGCTCTTTAGCCCCACTGGGAAATTCAATTAACACTTGGATTCTAGTTACACGGTGCACTGGGTTTGGCTGGCTGCTGGCTGGGGCTAAACCACGACACAAGGAAATTAAAGTTCTGCTGGAGAACGTGACATAGAGCTGCTGTGTGTGGAAAAAGAACAGTCTGGAATATCTGCACTGACAAAGCAAGTTCTCTTTAAAATGGAAGTATACTTCTTCCCACACAAAAAGGCTGCAACTTTTACTCAGTTAAAATAAAGCTGGAAGTCCCTTCAGGAAACAAGAAAGGCTCAGCCAAGTTCAGAGCTTTGTTATGAAAATGAAGGTAAAGATCCAAACCTTTGTATATCAGAAATACAGAAACAATTTAAAACTTCAGAAAAATGATTGGAAAAAAATTATTTTGGTAGGGTTAAAAGTTTTCCCAGAAAATTTGTTTCGTAATATCTACATTATGCCTCTGTAAAACAAGAAAAACTAATGAGGACAAGCAAGACCACTAAGATCCATAGTTTAGAAACAGCACATGGAGAGTGAAAGAATAAATATACAGGTTAAATATTAAATAGAAACCTGAGAGAAAATGAATTTTAAAGTTGCTTATGATTAAATATCACCATTATATGTAAACAATGCTTAACTTCCAATGGTGCAGTGTCTCTACCACCTGTTCCTGTGTATGCATTACCTCGATGATCCAGAGCATAATATATTTTACAGCTTGGCCTGGTGATGATACCCTTGCTCAATTATTCCAAAAGATGCCTCTGAAATGCAGTGGGCTGGGCTGCAAGCAGAAATGAGATGTAGCACAGCTAAAAGAGAATGACTGCAGGCAGTTTATTCCAACACCTCCTGAAACTGGATAGGGCAAAGCCAAAAGAGAGGACAGCTCATAAAAGTGTGTGTGGAGGGTTGTTATTTTTATTATTTTCTTCTTTTATTTTTGTTTGGCTTTTTCAGCCTGGATGTGTCAGGTCTTCTGCTGTCTGGAATTAAATCTGGAGTTTCTCCAGTACTAAGGGTTCCTCTTGAAAAAAGAGGGACACCATAATAGCATCATAACAAATTAATTTTGTCTTGTCACTCTAACCCAGTCATCAGCTGAAATTAGGTAGCTATACAGGAATTAAAAAACAATTTAGGACAAAATTACTGGAAATTAAATTCAGGGTTTAGCCCAATATTCTTATCAGTCTGTATTCTAGCTAGAGAGTTTTTATAATGAAAGAACAGTCTTTAATTTGTATTTTGCAACTTTTAGAGGCAGCCCACTGTAAACAGACAGTAAAAAACATCTCTGTCTTACTGTATGAAAGTATGTGTAAGGCAGAAAGCATCAAATCCCTGTCTCTTGGGTACCTTCTCCTGCTTCCCACACCCACCCAACCCTTAGCAGCAGTGGGCAGCCTGATCATAGATTTGGTTTGTAAGGAATCTTAAAGATCATCCAGTTCCAGTCCCCCTGCCATGGGTAGGGATGCCTTCCACTAGACCAGGTTGCTCCAAGCCCCATCCAACCTGGCCTTGAACCATTCCAGGATTGGGACAGACACAGCTTCTCTGGCAGCCTGTGCCAGCGACTCATCACTCCCCTGGAAAGGATCTGAGCTTCTCCCACTTTCAGGTGAAACCCCTGCCCACCCCAAACTGCAGGCCTTTGGCACAACACCACCACATCTCACTACTTGCCTCCTGGTTTAGATTTGAGCATCACTTTGTAAGCACTCTGCAAGAACTCAATGTATTTTTAAGGTAGACAGAGCTAATGAACCTTCCTTCATTTGAAAGAAATTGGAATGCCTGGTGCTAAAGTGCAGATCATTTAAAGACAAATTTTCTTCTGTGGAATGTTCATTAGAAGCACAGCACAATAAAGATTTTCTGCAGACATTCTAGAGTGAAATACTTTAAACATTAAGACAAATCAAAGGGTAACTGAAATGAAATCGGCTCATGACCGGGGCAATTTATATGTGCTGAAAAAATACTTCACAGGAGAGGAGTTAAAAAGAAATATGTAGAATTTAGTGAAGTCAGAGACACTACATAGGGAAACAACCTGAAAGAACAAAGCTGAGCAGATCAAAGTCAAGCCTGGTCACTGAGTCAATGCATGAAAATGCAACATCCATATCCACCAAAATACATTTTATTCTTTTTGGCACATTTCACCATATGTGACCAGGTGAGAAGTAGTAGTAAGAGCACATTGAATGGGGAGTGGGCAGGAGCAGACAGGAGCTCTCCAGCAGCATCTGGAGTGGGCTCAGCCATCCAGAGCAGCCTTACCCCTTTCCCTGAGATCCTCCACAGGAAACAAGAAGAATCACATCTTTTAAGTTGTACAGCCTCATTTTTTTTATAAGCCACCAAAATGCTGACCAGTTTATAAAACTGAATATATATATATAAAACTTCAGTATAAAACTGAAGGCAAGACATACACCAGGGATTAAAAATATAAATAAAGCAGTGTTTCAAGGGTGAAATCTGCCTATGCAGAGGACCAGGTTAAGGAATACATAGGTCTGAATTCTATTTAAACCCTATTTTAAAGAATTATAGTAGAGACCAAGTCATGTAAAGGAGTAAACTTATCTTCAGATGCTTTGGAAAAAGAAATGCACATGAAGAAATACAGGGGATCTTATAAGGAAACAATTAATCATAATGTAATAATTTGGTAATGAAGAACTTTCAGTGTAGTGGTAACAAATTGTTTCTTTTTAATATCATGATTGTGAAAAATGAGGTTCACCTTTTTGGTATAATTTTGAAAATTTAATAAAAAGGCAATTAGGAGACAGAAATAAAGCAAAATGAACAAATATGGGCAGGTGCCTCAGCATTCAGCCAAGAGTATACCTTACTAACAAAGGATTGTCCCTTAAAAACACAAATCTCTTGCATATTCATAAGTTCTTATGCACGATTCAAACATTCTTCTTAAGTTTTAGATGTTTCTTTGTTTGGCTTCAATTCCCCCCTCCCCAACAGATCAATCTTCCTGGCTCTCTTGAGTCTCTCACTCCCTGATAACAGAGGTTCAATAAATTCCTCCCTTGGAACTCCGGTCACCTCTGTCTTCATCTGGATAAAATAATCTAAGAACGCAGGGGGTGGGTTCTGACTATCTTTTCATTCTCTGGGTTATATGAACAAAAGCAGTCTTTATTTTAATACCATACTGCAGCCTAAAATATATATATATGTATTGCACCACTATTTCTAAGTTTCATACAGCAAAGTTTTCTTCCAACATAATACATATAACATTCATTTTAATATTTGCAAAAAGCCAATAATATGATATGTATCTAGAACAATGATGTAGAGTCTGGGGATGCACACCTCCTAAGTTTTGGGTAGAATTTTCTAATAGTATAAATTAGCCCACTAGCATCCTGGATGCAATGAGATGATTTTAAATCATGTTGCACCTATGCCAGATAGCTTTTTTTGGCACATCCTCTGAAATTACTAGGTCACTGCATGAAATCAATTTCTTCCTGTACATGGAGCTTTAAAGGTGAACAGAAGTGTTGTGTTTGCTTTGTTTTAGTACACAATTCCTCAGCACTAACACTTTATGTTGTTCTCTGTCTCTCAAATGCTGCAGTGGAGCAAAAATTTGTATTTTTATTATTTTGAAGGGGTACAGACATTACTGATCTACGGGTGCCATAGTTTCAGTAGAATTGACTTTAAATTGTACTTTTGAAAATCTCTTCTAATTAAAAGGCAACTGGCTCAATAGGCTTTGTCAGAGTCCTTGTTACTGGAGTAAGTGAGGAATCCCAGCTTTATTTTAACCAGTTTATATCTCGGGAGGAAGAAGGGAAAGCACATTAACTGATTAGGATTTATCATCAGGTTGATCTATCATTTACCAAGTCTTGGAGTTTAGGATTTTTCCTTTTGTTTCTTTCTCTTATGGAATTTTGTCTCTTCTGTTGCTAAGAAACCATAACGACCTACCTACACTTAAGAGAGAAAAGAAGTTGCCTTGCTCAGGGGATGTAGTAAATGGATAGGGTGATGCAGGCTCCTGTGAATGTTTGATGTTGTAAGGTTGAAAGAAATTCTGCTAAGATCTGGTGTTTTTCATCTAAGTTTTGTAACATTACCATTGGGAAAGCCAAAGCAAGGACTGCACAGAAGAAGAAGGAGGAACTGGGTCAGAAGAGTGACATATGCAGAGTGTAGGGCAGGTCAGCCTAACATCACCAGCAGCTCAGACATGCTGTACACATGGATGTTGCCTACCTGTATGTCAGCAAAGCATTTGACACTTCCTCTCACGACATTCTCCTGGAAAAGCTGGCAGCCCACAGCTTGGACAGGTGCACTCTTCCCTGGCTGGATGGCCAGGCCCAGAGAGCTGTGGTGAATGGTGCCACATCCAGTTGGCAGCCAGTCACCAGTGGTGTCTGTTACAGGTTCAGGAGGATGTCCATGCACAAAAAAATGCAAGACACAGTCAAAATAGCAAAGCAAGTCAATTTAATTAGTTGAGTTGGCAATAAATACATACTGACCCCTGAATGCTGGAGAAGCTGATAAGCAGGAGAAGGAGATAGAGCATGGCTCCTTGAGCAGGAGAGGCAGGAGGGCAGAACAACTTCAGGGTGTCCTCTGGATGAAAATGATGTGCATCATGTCATCCTCTCTCCTCCACCCTGGAACCACACCTTATATCTCTTCCTCAGGAGTGGCCAGTTTCAACATCATCTCACATGGGGCCAACGCATGAGATGAGGTCACAACGGCCCTTGATCACACCTCCATGCCAACAAGGGCTTTATGGCATATTATTATTCCCCTTTCACAGGATAAATCCCACCAGGTGACCAATATATAGTTTCATTTCTGAAGGTTAGTCCTACCAGCTAACAATAAGTTCTTCCACATTATCTTGTTGACGTGCATAATCGTGGACCAAATATGTCAGGGCTCAGACCTGTCTTTGGTCCCTGACAGTCTGATCCTCCAGGGACCAGTGTTGGGGCTAGTCACATTTAATATCTCTATTAATGATCTGGATGATGGAATTGAGTCTGCCATTAGCAATCTCACAGATAACACCATGTTGGGTCAGTGTTGATCTGCTGGAGGGCAGGAAGGCCCTGCAGAAGGACCTGGACAGGCTGGATTGATGGGGCAAGGCCAATGGCAGGAGGTTCAGCAAGACCCAAGTGCTGGGTCCTGTACTCTGGCCACAAAAACCCCCTGCAGTGCTACAGGCCAGGAGCAGAGACTGGGAAACAGCCCAGCAGAAAAGGATTTAGGGGTGCTGGCCAACAGTGACTGAACACGAGCCAGAACATGCCCAGGTGGCCAAGAAGGCCAGTGGCATCCTGGTGTCTACCAGAATTGGTGTGGCCAGCAGGATCAGGACAGTGATTCTTCCCCTGTACCTCGAGTCCTGTGTGCAGTTCTGGGCCCCTGAATTCAGTAATTTGGAGCTGCTGGAGCAGGTCCAGACAAGGGCAACAAAGCTCATGAAGGGTGTGGAGTGCATGACTTGTGAGGAGTGACTGAGGGAGCTGGGGCTGCTCAGCCTGGAGAAGAGGAGGCTCACGGCTGCCCTAAATGCTCTCAGCAGCTCCCTGAAGGGAGGCTGGAGCCAGCTGAGTGTCAGTCTTTTCTCCAAGGCAACCAACAACAGGACAAGGTGACAAAGTCTTAAGATGTGCCAGGGGAGGTTCAGGTTGGAGACAAGGAAGAATTTCTTCACAGAAGGGGTGATTGGGCACGGAATGGGCTGCCCAGGGAGGTGGTGGAATCACCTGCAGGTATTTACTGCAGATGGATGTGGCATGGTCTGGTTGACAAGGTAGTTGGTCACAGGCTAGACTCGACCTCAGAAGTCTTTGCCAGCCTAATGGATTCTGTGATTCTATAATCCTTTTGTGAAGCAGCAAGACAAATACAACTTCACAGGTATTCCACATTTATCATCGAGATGACTGAAAAAACTCATGGCTACTGCAGGCTTCAGTAAGGTTACAGTCAGGAGCCTGCCAAAGAAATAACAAGTTTTAATAAATATACCGAGAGTTTTGCATCTTAAACTGTTTGCTCATGCTGAAGGACAGCTCACTTTTGTACTTCTTGAAGGAAAAAAAGTAAATAAATTGCCTCAAATAAAATCACACAGAAAACTGCAAAAACACATATTTCATTTTCTTCTAGTGTATTTTTTCCCACTTCTCAGAAACATTTATTATGCCAGCTACAAAAACTGCCATTTCTTAGCAATAGATTGAGGCCTTCTGGAGACAAACTATTTGTTCTGGTTTTGCAAAATACAATAGAATCCAAATATTTAAGAGGATTAGGGGAGGTTGTAGACTGCTCTAAAAACCCTCTGTGGGGATTTTGCAGAAAGATCCTCAAATACTCATCAAAATTAATATTTGCTTTAGTTTTGTTGTATGTCTAATTATGTGTGATGACCAATGCCTAATGCCTAATGTGCACAATACAAGTCCACAACAATCCAATTTAGCATTCTGCAGTAAGGAAAAAAGTCTAAAAATGCCTGAGCCTCAGATGGCTCTCAATGTTCTTTACTTGTGTATTTTAATTACACTTTCTGACACTGCTTGGCTGTTCTGACCATTGCTTTCTATATTTTTGAAATGTCAGGGGAAAGCAAAGTGGGCCACTATATTTCACTGTCATTTAAAAGAATGGAAGGTAATACATGCTCAGTAAACAGTAGGCATTTTCAAACTAAAATTCAAACCCAGGACTTCTATATGCTACTGCAATGCCAGGAATGCAATAAATTCCTAACATTTGCCTTTTGCTTACAGCCACTTGAAGGAGGTGGAAGACCTGATGACTTATTTCCCTGCTTTTAGCTATCTACTCTCCAGCACTGATTAGATTTTATTCAGACAATGCTACTCTACTGCTCAGGCAGAGAAGCAGAGTTGCAATTAGGTAAGAACCAAGTACAGGTGGTTTTACTTACTTTTAGAATTAGATGACTCAGTCTTGCATTGTCCAGGAAGGTGACTTTTTGGTGGGATTTGGGAGGGAAGTTCTTGGCTGTTTTAATTTTCTGCCCTCTACAGATCTATCTTCTAGAAAGCCAGGGAGAAATCAGAGTTACAGAAGAATGTATGTCTCAGTGCCTGAAACAGGTTATGATGGAAAAAAATATTCATTAACTTCACACAAAACCCTGAATAACACCTAGAGCCATGTTTGCTTTCTATTCAATCAAATGAGATCAACCAGACAGGAAAATACTCTATTTTATATTTTCTAATCTAAAAAATTGTGTGTGGGAGAAGGGAACACATCATGGAAGTTGACTTTAGATGGAGAAAACAATTGTTTCAGTACCTCTAGTTCTCCACAGGGCACCATTTCCAGGTAAGGCTTTAAAAGACTGAACAGAAACATCCAGAAATACTGGAATGTACCCATCTTACTCCAGCTTTTATATTAACAGAAGCCATTCTTTGGAAAAGATTTATCAATATATCAAATGATACAATTAAACAGATACAGAAGTCACACAGAGATCTGAGGATTGCTCATTTTGGAATGTAAGACAGTTTCTTAAGCCTTACAATGTTTGACAAGGCTTTTGGTTCTTTTTTTTTGTTTGGTTTAGAGGGGTTTTTATTTTGAGGAGTGGGAAAGGAAATTATTAGCATGTGTCTGTGCAGATTTATT
Organism: Parus major; assembly: GCF_001522545.3. Taxonomy (NCBI): domain Eukaryota; kingdom Metazoa; phylum Chordata; class Aves; order Passeriformes; family Paridae; genus Parus; species Parus major. The sequence continues at coordinate 2,967,857 of NC_031774.1, read as the reverse complement.
TTAAACCTTTGGTTACCAATAAAATGCCCAATTTACTCACCTCAGTCCCCAAAAATCCTGAACAACCACACAATTAAAGCCAACAAAGGTGAGGGATACAGAGCTTGTTTTACTTTCCATGATTTTGTCACTTGAAACCTGACATGTCTCTAAAGCAACAAGAAGCAGTAACACATCAAAACTTCAAATTATTTCTAACCTATTTTTAAAGGGCAGTTTTATTGGGGTTTTTTGTTTGTTTTTAATTAAAGCTAGCAATGAATTTTATCCTGAGGCCCACTTCTGAATCTCAGATGTCTTCTGTTGAGTTTGCCATCTTAAGACTCTCCAAACTACAGAAATTTTTCTGTAAAACACTGCAGCACCCATTTTGCTCTGAAACCAGCTTCTCATCAGGATTTTGGAAGACAAAGAATCACAGAAACTCAAACTGTATCTGTGATTTCCCTGTAATTCCAATGTTTACATACCAACCATGGTCTCACCCTTTCCTTGTATCAATTCAATTCCAACTCTGCTTTTTGACTTACTTCAATGTCATAAGAAAGGTCATGGAAATGATTTGGTTTTTAAATAAAACTGAAAACATGTTTTTATTTCCAGTTCAAGTGTTATGTTGTTATCACACCAAATTTTCATATAATATTTCTCCATGTATTTTCAGTTCACAGTCCAGCCTACTTAAAAAAAAAACCAACAAATAACAAAACCCCAACTTATTTTACATTCTAAACTGAAGCATTTTCTCCTAAGTTAATCTCAGTTCATAACTCTAGAAACATTTTACTAACAGCCTTACAAGTTGTCCTTTGAAGGACTTAAGAGAAATTCAGTATCTTATTACTTGAGATACTTGATTCAAGCAATTAAATAATCTGACTCAGAATGAGACACTTGATTCAAACAACTAGAAGATAATATCTGACTCAGAGTAATATGCATCTTTGAGTTTATGTAGCTGACTTCTCAAAAACAGAAAAGGCTCAAACTACTATAGATACTTTATAGCACTTTTTTTCTCCAGCAAATCACAGATTAGACAAGGGAAGATTCAAAAGCAACCAGGAGACAAACTAATCACAGATTTAAAGCTTCTCTCTTCGGATGCCCACACACATGCAGGTGTTTATGTTATGCCCTAGAGACTATAAACAGCCAATTAAAGCAGTCTGTAACCTGTACTCAAAATGGAAAGTCGGAAGAAAAACACATAAACACATTGTGTGCAAGACTGAATTTTTATTTTTCTGTTGATAAAACCCAAAGATCCTTCACAGCAGCAACAGATGCAGAAGTTACTTGCAGAAATGATACCTCTTCTTAATCTGTTTGTATACCCAAATATGAGAAGTGTGTAGGGGCTGCATATTAACACAGTACAGGCACTGCTCAGTAGTAACAGAGATCAAGTTTCTTGCAGTATTTTAATCGACCCTTTTCTTATTATTAAAGGATTCTCATAGCATCAAATGTGATTATTAATTAGTTGACACTTATTTTTTGTTACTGCAATTTAAAAACATTTATCCAATTCTACACATACTATTTATATGCCCAGATACACCTCTCCACATTTTGTAGTTGATAAACCATAACCAAATGCTACAATCCATAATGAAAATGCTACTGCATTTAGCAGCTCTAGCTGCAGTAAAGTATTTCATTAGAATAACAAAACACACCTCTTGTTCAGTAATACAAGGACACAGTTCGTAAAATGAACATTCCTATCTTGTATCCACACCTTTCTGTAATATATTTATATATATATATTTATATATGGCTCTAAAACGTATCTCTACTAATTAACAATTAAATTAAAACACATCCACAATTGGTCTAACTAGTGATTTTGGTCTCAGTACTTTAAACATTAGTTGTTCCATAAAAATATACAATTCCACAACATGGTTGTATCAGTAACATGAGACCTTTAGAAAGAGGCCTATGACATAAAACCAACCATGCAATTCAGTGCTCAATGTCATCTAACTGATAAATATTTATACTGCATTTTCAAATTACCAGTATCTCCCAAACTTCTCTTTGCAGGCTTCCCATGCTTACAAACGTGTAGAAAGCAATCACATTTCTCACTTGCTCATAGCAACCATTATTTTTTTCAAATAGATCAACTGACAAAGCACAAGCCTCAAGCTGTGATTTTTAGATTATTAACCTTTTCCTTTCTTTCACATACTGCTTCATGTGAAATAAGACTAGGGATCAGCCACACAGCAAGAACTGCACTTTTCAGTTTAAGCCTCTAAAAATCAAATTATTAGCAGTCAATTAGGATGTACTCATAGCTGCCATACAAGTGAACTGATGCCCAGTAGACAATGAAATTAATTCTTCAAAAGGTGAAGCTTAAAAAACCCAACCCCAAACCCAAAACCTAAACTACACAAGTACAGCATCAAACCTGGTAGATTCCAAAAAGTGGATCCATGTCCAGAAATTTTCAAAATGGTACACAAAACCCATGCCACCATCAAGAACACATGAGATAAGACAGTAATTGTTTACAGATGGAGATGTCCTTATTTAGCAGTTGTGATGTAGTACTTCTGTAGTACAAACAAGAATCCCCCAAGTCAGGAGCAGTCAGTAATAAAACCCCAGACAAGTTCACATGTCACAGTAACCTGGCATATAAGACTCAAATCATTTTACTCTTAATAACAATCAGTAATTTAGGTACTAATAATTTCAGAACCAATACATTCAATATGTAAATAAAACTACAGTAAATGATACTAAAAAGACAAGAATGGTATGACAATTAAGATGAATAATTCTTTTACACAGCAGAAAGTCAGGGAAACATCTGGAATTCTGTTGCACTGCATTTATATATCTTCTGTTTATCAATATAAAAATACATCTAGAGAGTCAATCCAGAACTACATACAGCAATCATGTTTTTCCCCACAGCTGCTTCAAAATTAGTACAAAATAATGTAAATTGCAGGAATGATTGTTGTAAATTTGTAAATGTTGGCTATTACAACATCATTATATAAGAACACCAACTGTAAATTATTTACAGGAGAGGTAATACAATTTCCAGAATGGCGAATTATAATTTAGCAGAAGTGTAAAAACAATGTACTTACCAAAAACATTACAAAATCTGGTATCATTATCAGCTACACAGTAGATTGTGATTACATTTTGTAGTTGACATAAAACATATTCTTAAGAAAAGTGCGAAAATACTGCTACATAAGAATCTTCTTTTTTTTAAAAAATCAGCTAGCAAAAACCCCAGCAGATTCTATGCTAAGAAATGTCAAAAGAAAAGAGGAAAAAAAAGGATGCTGATTGTATGTCTTATTAAATGCTTTTGAAAAATCTGTAAATTCACTTTCTGGCTTTGAAGTCTGACAAAAGGCTTATTAAAAATATCAACAGAAATATTACCATATATGCTTTTCCAGGGCATTTTAGGCCATTCTAAACCTACACATTCCTTCTAAACTGTGAAACAGAAGGAGACTGAAAACATTCTGAAGCTGGCTGAACTGCAGATTGCTGTGACCAGTGGCAGAACGCCCTGCTGGATGCCCATCACCACCAATGCACCCCAGAGCCCGTACTGGGGTCCCCAATTTGCATGTTTGTACAAACAGCCCAGGGGATGGGACAGACCACACTCCCAGTGAACCATTCAAAGGGACCTCAGCAGGCTGGAGAAATGGGCAAAGGAGAGTCTCAGAGTTCAGCAAAGAAAAGTGCAAAGTCCTACACTGAGGGGGAACAACCCACAGACTGGGGGATTGAGCAACTGCAAAGCAGCCTTGCAGAGAACAGTAGCAAGCCACGAGCCACCATGTGCCCTTGCAGCAAAGAAGCACAACAGTCTCCTGGTCTACACTGGAAAGAACACTGCCAGCAAGCTGAGGGAGGGGATTCTTCCACTCTGCTCAGTCCTTGTGAGATGCAGCTCAAATGCTGGGTCCAGTTTTGGGCTCCCCAGTTTAATACAGAAATGAGCAAGAGTGAATCCAGTTCAGGGCTGGATGAAGTGATTGGAGTATCTTACAAGGAGACGTTGGGAGAACTGGGATTGTCTCTCTTGCCTGGAGAAGAGAAGGCTTGGGTGATCTTACCAACCTGTGTAAATGCCTGAAAGGGAGGAGTAAAGGAAGAGCCTAACTCCTCCCAGTAAATCTAGTGATTGGACAAGAGGAAGCGGGTGCAAGTGGAAATATCAGAAGCTCTACTTAAACATAGGAATGGATCTTCATAGTGTAAGGGAGAACAAAACACTAGAAACAGGCTATCCAGAGATCTTCTGGAGTCTCCACCCTTAGAGATGGTTAATAACCCAGCTTTCACACTCCTGAGCAACCTGCTCCAGCTGGCCCTCCTCTGAGATGGGCAATGGGGAATGGACTACATCTAGACCCTCCAACCTCAACTGTTCCATGATTCTACAAAAAGGACAGGGTCTTATCACAGGCATTGGATCAACTGAGTCACAAAGAAACTATAAAATGTAAAAGGGATATATATTTTCTCTTTAAGTTATTGCACACGGTGTTAATTTTGCTGCCTTCGTTTTGCTGATCTCATTTTTTCAAATCTTGACTCCATTTCTTCAAGGACTTTTGGTGTGTATCGCACAACTAATTTAACCTTTCCTTGAGCTGCCTTCAGCAGTTCTACTGCTTTTTCATGGTGTTCACCTTCAACACTCTGTGAAGTATAAACCATTTAGTATTAGTAAAGACACAAACTGAAAACAGATTTTTTTTTTGTTTTTTGTACAATTCTATATAAACAATTTTATCTATGTATTTATTTATATGCACTCTATTTTCAAGACTGTGTAAGGACTATGTAATGCAATTTCAGGACTTATGTTTGAAAAAACCAAGTGAGGGGATGATAAAAATGCTAATTAGTATTAACAAAAGAATAGTGCAAAAATCTTGTTTAGATTTATGTCGGACAATTAAATTCTGCAATGATAACCTTAGTCAATTATGAAATTACACTTAAAAATCAAAAGCTTCAGGAGAATACTTACTTAAAATTTAATATTATTTTTCTTCTTTTGCATGCATTTTAAATTTAGCAGTCAATTTGCTTAATAAATTGCCACAGACAACTGCAAGATAGCTGCCTTCTTGATGTTACCCTGTATCATAACAAGGCAAAACAGTGCATACTGGGTACTTGCAATGGAGCAACTAACATGTAGTGTGCTGCTCATCTTAGTGCTCCACATGTCCCTCAGCAAACCCAAAACATTCAATTTCATTTCCTCTAAACTGATTTTCAATAGCCTAACCCAACTCAGGAAGACCAGAATAAAAACACTTTCCTAAAACAACTCTCAGAATTTCTCAGAATTATACGAGATTCATCTAATTACAATTTTTAAGCAATGGCTCTTAAAAACTGCATCCAATTATACATTCCTGGACAACAGCACATATTTTATCAGCAAAACTTATTTCTCCCAAACTTATTAAACACAATGACGGGACTACTCCAAGCCTACCTCCCACTGGTGCTATTAGAAGCTAGAAGGCAGGTGATGTACCTGTTGATTGGAGGGTTTCCCCGTTACTATAAAGTTACTTACAGAAAGAAAAACAACAGTTAAAAAAAAACCCAAGTTATTTCTCTTCTATCAGACTTAGACAACACATACATTTGAATGTTTTCATTTTTGTTATTCAAGTGGATGTGTAGGCTGTTCAGTTTAAAACTGATAGTAAAAGGTTTGTTGAGTTCTGCTTAATTCTATCAAAACACCTAAAATTCTGGAGTGCACTCAAGATCTCCCACCTGAAAAAAATAAACTTGTTTTTCAGTCATATTCCCTGCAGTCTTGGCAGCAGCATTTTTTTATTGTTATTGAAGTATAAATTACAATCACAAGAAAATGCCTGTCGTGTATTATGATGACAGGATTCCATCTGTAAATATCAGATGACAATGATTTTTCTGAGACTACATTTGTGTTCTTAACAGCAATTTATGCACCCATTCATTTGTATTCTTACAACAGCTATATGTATTTATACATGTGCAGGCACACACAGAGTCACTGTTAGCTGTACTAACTGCCTGATGATCGGGTTCACTTTTGGGTGGAGCGGTGGTTTTGTTGTCTTTAAGAGTGTGTGGGTGAGGAAGGACTCATCTCAAGAGAGTTTTGCACCAGTCCCTCAATGTTTCCTAATAACAGAAGGCCAAGGGAAGGACAATTGCATCCCTACAGCTATGATTTCTGATATGTCTCTTGAAAAGGACAGCTGGACTCCCAGGTAATAGTCAGGAGTCAAGTATCTCAGAGATTTGTGCTAACCAGGTCTTACAGTACAGATATACAGTGTCTGTACTCAGTCACTATTCCTTTCAAAAGTCAAAAATCCCCAGAATCTAGCTTGACCCTCAGCCCTAAAATAAAATTTGGTTTACAGACGTAATGATGAGAATATTAATTTTAAGCCTGCATAGAGCCTCTCTGTAAATAAAAGCAAGTGTTTAGGAGATATTTACATGCATTTGACTGAAAGCTGTCTCAAGTCAAAGCCTGCCCATAACCTTTTCTTTCCAGTTTTACTTTTTGTATTGTTAATACTTCAGAAGAAGATACTTACTAAAATAAAAAAAAAAATCCACATCAGCACTTAAGACATATATTTCTTAAAATACAATAAAAAGTCTGCTTCTGAAGCTCAGTATAGTTAAGTGGAAGGAAAAAAAAATACCATACAAGGTAACACTATTTTGTAGTTCCATCTCATTACAGTTTTCATCATGTGAAAATGCAGTAGCATTTTTACTGGGAAAAAATGAGAATCTTGTCAGCCAAAAGCAACATAGCATAATTTACTACCTACCTTAGCAGGTGCAGAAAACTTTATTAGTAAAAATCTGCATCATGAAACTTTGATGAAAAAGGAAGGCAGTTTGTATTTTACAAAATTCTTTCACTACATTTATATAACTCCTTGGAATCTGAAATACTGATATCTATGTACAGCTCCTTCTTGAGACAGATAACCAAAGCATAATCCTAAAACTCTCAATGCACACAAGTCTACAGAAGCCTAAGCAAATTTGTTTTGTGAGAACAAAAAGAAAGTATTCTGCCAAGATTAGAAGACACAACGAGCTTGTGCCATGTGTATTCTTGGTGCCCCCTCAAGTGGAAACAAGCAGTTACTGCTACACAAAGAAAAGAGGAAACCAGTTCCTACCACTCCGTTTACAGAAAGCAGCTGGTCTCCACGTTTCAGGCCTCCGTGTCTGTCAGCTATACCTCCAGGGATAATTCGAGAGATATAAATTGGAGAGTTTTGTTCTTTGCCTCCCATGATGTTGAAGCCAAGACCTTCTTCAGTTTTGGGTAGTTCAACCACTCTGGGATGAGAATGACCTTCACTAGCAGCAAATGCAGCTACTGTGGCCTGTGAGAAACAAGATTTTCTCATTTATTAGAAATTAAACAGTTCCTTCAGCTAGACACAGTGGGCAGGCTGAAAATGTATTTTATCTCAAAGTACTTAAATGTTAAGACAAATGAGACAATTAATTCCCTATGTCAGGAAATTACACACCAACGCTAGCATGAAAAATTCAGAAGTCCAAGAATAAAACGGAAATTGAAGAAATTTTAAAACAAGTCTCACTACAGCTTTGAATAACCTGTTAAGCTTATCCATTTTATCAGACATCTAGATAATATCCTTCTGAATTTTATATAATCTTCTGCTTCTGAAGTTTTTGCAAGTTATAGTTTGGCTTTTACCTTTGCTGTTGCATTAGCTCTAACTTCTGGGCTACTGCTGATATCCACAGTTTCATATACGTGTTCATACACCTTTAGAGACAAAACAGTTTCAGGATGAGTAAAACGGATATTTTTCTGCTTAGGTAATGCAACAAAATATCAGGTGCAACTCAAAACTGTGTAAATTAAAAGCACACACCTTTAATGTTACTCCCTGATTCACAACAAGAACAGGCAATCTAACATTCTATGAAGAAACAAATCTCTCAGCATTTTTATTGCTCAGTCTCAACCAAAGTCTTCTCTCTTTCCACAGTATTCAGACTTCACCAGACTTTGGAAATACTTATGGCTAGGCTTGCATGCCTGACTCAAGGCATGATGACTATTTTCTCTTGCTTGATTCAAGCTGGAATTCTTTAATATGGATGCACACAAAACCACTCAAGGGCAGCTCTTCAAGGCTTTGCTGACCCAAATCATCCAAACCCCTCCCTCCCAACAAACTCCCAAATTTTCCTTCAACTTTAGTAACTAATTGAATATTTAAAGAAAAAATAGGATTGAAAACACAGAGACAATAAGAATACTAATGCTAAGGAAGTGCTTGCACTGAAGGCTAACCCACATCATCTCCTTGACAACCATTTGCACTTGCTAAGCAATTTTAAGTACAGTGTCCTCAACAGGATGAAAACATCAAGATGACACCTGTGTCTACAAACAGATTTTTTAAAGTCATTCCAGCTGTAATCATTAGTATTAACATAAGTAATACAAATAGCACATCCAATCACCTGAAAGTCTCCAAAAGAATACCTGGAATGAAGATGAGGTGGCACAAGACTCCACCTAAAGATGGCATGGATTTGGCTTTAAAATAATATAGGCAATTGGTACTTTGTCTGTTCTTACATACCAACAGGATAACACCCTGCTAGCTGCCAGGAAGGACAGACTCTCAAAAGAACCTTTAAGAAGTGATCTGCTACTAAGCCATTATTTTATACACCTATGGTGTCCCAAATTAGTTTATTTTCAAATTACTTTAAAATAAGGTTTGTTCTATGAAGCTCTGTAAATTCAATACAGCTTTATGAAGTTCAAAATCAGTTTACTGCACTGAGCATAAAAAGGAAAAGGTAAATCACACTGGTCTTTAACTGAAGGTAACTGCTTACATCAACTTACCTCTCTCACAGCATTGCAGAATTCACTTTGAAGGACTCTTTGCAATGCCTGTAGCTTTTGTGGTGGCACTTCTCCACTTCTCTGTAATTTTTCCAGCAACTCAATTGCTCTGCAGATGTCTACAAAAAAAAATAAATAAAATAAAACACTAGTAATGAGGAATGTCTGAGGAATTTCAAGGTATTTTCGGGGGTTGTTTTTTTTTAAAAAATTAAGTTAATGGAGCAGTCTGAGTGTGTGCACTTGCATTCCCTTTAAAACTATGCTTTAAGTTACCTATAACACTATGTATTTACAAAATGAAATCTATGCTACAATGAAGCACTGTACTTTCATCCTGTTATAAACCAACCATGTCAACAACCCTGTAACAGATCTGGAGCTATCACTGACATGCATATTGCAAAGACAATCCAATTTTTCCTCAAAGGACTGAAATATTGGTATGTATATTAAAGTACTGGTAGTGTATACTTCATAATCTTCTATGGACAGCATTTTGTTAACACCAGCTATAATATTATCAACTATGCTAACATTCCTTTTATATTCCAAAATTAGTTCAGTAAGGTACACTCAATACTTCCCACAGAAGAGGGCTGAGAACTATCTAGCCTATTTCTTTTCCCTCCTCAAGTGCTTATAAAACCAACAGTACTCTTTTTGATATTCTCAGCTGAGTGACAGTATCTCCAATCTAGAATACTGAACCCCAAACTCTTTCAGTTCCTGGAAACTTTTTCCTAAGAGTTCATGATGTCTATTTTCTCATAAATGCTGCTTTGTGAAACTGAACTTATGAAGGATTTGATTCCAGACCAGTATGACTCAAGACAGGCATCAAATGCAATGTGACATTCTCTTGGCAGTGCCAGAGAGCAGAATACATTCACATCCCTCATTTGTATTTCCAAACTCTTACATTAGTGGTTATTCTGAAACACCTAAGTTCTTGAATAGAACTAGAACAGTCTCTTAGAAAAGCAGATTGAAAGGATTACTTTCATTATCACAAAGACAAAAAAACAGTGATTAATCTACTATATAAAATAACACACGGATCATTTTAGAACAGGATGAAGTCTGGCACATTGCTATGTCCCAAATGCATTACTTAATTTTTTCTGTAATTAACCTCTAGGTACTCATTTTTCATGTGAATGCACCCAATGGTATCACGTCAGCACAGAGGATGTGCAGTAGCCATGAACTTGTAAAATAGGAGTGAAAAAAGAGAGCACTTATGTAACAGGATGAAAATGTAGTAGGGTGCAGGTTCTGAAATTAGGGTGAAGTGCACTGGCAAGACACAGCCCATGCAAGTGTTCTGTCTTCTCACATGAACTATCACACACATTTTACAAACTACTAGATGGAGACCAGGTTGTGCAGTTGATTAAACAAGGTATAACTTAAACACACAGACTGGAAACAAATCCTTCATGGAAAAACGCTCAAGTACTACAGCTCTAAGACTCACATTACTTCTGATCATAGTTAATGTTTCCATGTGCCATGAGAACTTGGTGTTTTCTGGCAAGCATTTCCAAGCTTTACAAGCACCAGTTATCTAAAGCAAAGCTGTATCAAAACCCAAATTATCTACTAATAATCCCATGTTTTACAGAGAAGACGTTTACACAGGCATGCATATTTGCTATTTGTATAATTGCAAAATGAAAAAAAGCAAAAAAACAACTACTTCTTAAAATATTATTTCCTAATACATATTTTTGTATTTAATTTAAATCTAAAATAGTTTGTGAAATTAAAGATATTCTCAATTATGCAAAATCACCAAAGTTCTTAGTAATCCCATGTGTTCAGTAATAGCAGAACTGACCAATGTCCAACTGTCTTGGGCTGCAATGAAAGATGTAACCAGAAGTATGTATTCTATTACTGTGTTGAAACCAGCTGGGGCAGTGTTCTTTATCTCTTCCAGGACCCATCCCTCATAACTGGGGATCTCTTCTCTTAATGGGCCACTGAGTCTCACTGCAGGACTGATAAAATTACATCATCCCATCAGGAGATGCTCCACCCAGGGGAGGAGCCAAACACCTCAACCTGTGAATCTTTGGAGATTTGGAACACCACAGCAGCCTTTGTCCACTGAATTCCCAGAAGAGAGAGACCAGACCCATCTACACCACAGAACTTCAGAGGAAAACTCATCCTTCTACAGGATCTTTGCTTCAACAGAACCACATCTGTCACTCCAGGAGGATTGCAGCCACATTTAACTGGACTGCTACCAACACCCTGCCCAACAGGGTGCCAGGCTGTGTTCTGACTCTGTCAGTGGGTTGGTTTTTTGTTGGTTTTCTTTTTTTTGTACTTCTTCATTTTGATTTTAATTCTCCTAGTGAAGAACTGTTATTCCTGTTCCCATATCTTTGCCTGAGAGCCCCTGGATTTCAAGATTATAATAATTTGGGGGGATTGGTTTACATTTTTCCATTTCAGAAGAGGTTTCTGCCTTCCTTAGCAGACACCTTCCTTTTCAAACCAAGACAAGTACTTAATTCATGAAGTATCCCACTGATCAACTTGAAGTATGATCAAATGGCAATTGCAGCACCTCAATCCAACATATTAATGAGAAATGTCTAGCAAATCTAGAAATTATAACATCGCTACCATTTAAACACTCACAGATGTTTTCAGACAAATGATTATTACATGCACATAAAGACTATGTAGTTTTTATGTGCCTGTAATAATCCAAGTTGCCATTCTTGAGCCTGTGGCCTATGAACTGTGTTGAGATGTAAGGTGTACAAACTTGTTATCAGTTTGATTAGGATTCTGCAAGAAATTTTAAATGATGACAACAAAGTACTGATCCAAAGAGTAGCTGTAGAAACTAAGACACCAGAATTCCATGTGATAATTTGTCTTTTTTCACCTTCATGTTTTGTCATTAAATTAGATATGCTTCCTACCTGTATTTCTTAACAGACATTGAATGATGCAGCACTTTTTACCCTAAGGTTAAACTGGTTTGTTTGGGAACCAGCTATGTCCTTCATTAACTACAGACTAAGAACACAGAATCAGCTTCTCAAAAAGTGATTAGGATGCACTGAACTGGATTAATTTTAGGTGAAACTAAAGCAGAGGACATGCTTTTATAAAAAAGTGTTTTCAGATCAAAGGACAAGACTATTGCTATAAAGTAAAAACCCAGAGCAGTCAGACACAGCATGAAAGTTAGATCCTCAGTACTCAGTAAATCTTTTATCACACCACACTTCTTACTCAGGTAGATAGAGACAATACATCCCATCAGCAGGACACTTTGTTCCCAGTAGTTTTGTTGTATGTTATTGAGAGGATCCCATTATACCAGTGTGGAAGTGCAACTGAGCACAACTTTCTTCTACTGAACTGCATTGCACACTGTAAGTCAAAAGCTGAATATTCAATTTATCCCAGCAATATTGCTTTAGGAAAAAGAGTTTTGCTGAGAACTTTTTCTTTCATTTTTCAAGAAAAGCTTGCTGACTATTGCGTTGATGCAATTTGCTTCCTCCTGAATTACGAGCTGGAATATGATCAGTTGAAAGCTGTCTTCCTCACAATATAAACACTATAGCTTAGTCAACTGTTCAGCACCACAGACCAAAATGAATAGTACAGAAGTGTTCCAATGATGGATTTCAACAAGGATCAATGTAGATACAACTCCAGAGATGAGCAATTAAAAAATCCCACACCGTAAAACTAACCATAAAAACAAATCCATACATAACAGAAAAATTGCTTTTCTTTTCACCTTTTCTTCCTTTTAATACCAAATTGCCCATTCTTCACAAATATTATTTTGTGATCATAGATACTAGACTGCAATCCTGAAAAAAAGAAACATTTAAACTAAAAGAATGGGGAGGGGAAAAGATGCTACCACTCCAAGAGTGAGTGACCAAAACATATAGAAAACACAGCATTCTCATAGATACTACTGATTAATCACCTCCACTGTTTCTGTTCAAGTATTCTAGATTCATAAGCTGTATGTAGAGTAAGCACAGGTCACCACTAAACTGTAAGAATAACCAAAATGCTAACTGTTGTTTCATTCCTGCCCTCTAGTGAATTTGGGTGGAGGTGTTTGCAATGGAGCTTGGACGAGAAAAGACACAAGAATTTCCAAGTGCCCTGGTGGGAAGCATAAAGTAAATTTTTAAAGTTTAAGAAGCTTTTAAATCAGCTCATTTTCTACACTACTCTCTCTTTTCTTATGCTATATGCCAACATTAGTGACTTTCACTTTGGAGCTAATTATGATTCATCACCAGGCTACCTTGCAGTCAACCCCACAAAATTAACACTTATTTCTGTAAATAAGGATCTTGCTTTTGTAGGTCCATTATAAGGTGCTCTCTTTTTCTTCTTTTCTTAAAAATACCAATATGCTTGAAGACCAAACAGCTCCTTTGTTTCACTGAGCCCTAAATAACTGCAGATTTGTTTGTTTTCACGGACAAACCGTAGTGGCAGGGTAATGAAGTGAAGGACAGGACCTGAGCCTTAAGTCTGCAGACCTTCCAAGCACAACTAATCCACTGCTGAAGCAGCTGCCCTAATTAACAAGCTTTGGAGTAGAGAGAGTAGATGAGCTGTGGATTGTGAAGCAAAGACCTTACATAACTCACTATTTACAGGCCAACTCACACATTACAAGTGGTTCCCTTGTGGAATGGAAAGCAGGGCTAGCAAGAAAAGAAAAACTGAGTTCTTCAGTAGGTAAGGTGACAGTACCAGAAAAATAAAGTGGGCACAGTGTGTTATACACCTATAAAAATAAATCTAGCACTATAAGGAAAAGTCCTAGTGGGAATGGCAGTGCAGAAAGTCAGATCATTCAATCTCCTATAATTCACATACTTGTTTTCGTTTTCAAAAATATGATTCCTAATTATATTTCTAATCATTTCCCATGTAAATTTCATTTCCCAATCCCTACTGTCCTAAATACACACCAGTAAACCAATCATCTATATTGTTATATAGGCATCTATGGACATTACACAGTATCAGATAAACACATTGAAGGAAATTTACAGCTGTTTCTTAAAAACTGTGGATAAATGTCAAAAACATACTACACAAAAATACCCAACTAGTTCTATATTTTATCTGTTTTGCTCTTAATTTCAGTTACACACTGCATGTATTAACAATATAAATTGAGACTACATACTGGAAAAAATGGGGTGAAAACATAAATATGAGAGGGTAAGAGAGGACAATCATGAACAAGTGTAGAGGGACCCCTGCATGTATCAGCTGTCTTCTATAAAAGAAGTAAATTATTATTCTTAATACACAACTAACAGACTGAACTTAAAATACTAAGAATTCTGCTGTGTCCAAGATGATCCCATGAGATAAACAGAAACCAAGTGACGGCAGGCTGGGTAAGAGCTGGCTGAAGCGTTAACAGCAGCGAAGGCAGAGCAGACACAGCTACACAAGGCCTTAGCCGAGTGCACCCACGGAAACTCAGCCGCAAAATGAAACGCGACAAAAACCTCCGGGGACTGCATAAAAGCAAAGCCGAAGAGGTCGGTCCCAGCGACACGCCTGAAAGAACCAGAAGCGACGGAAACCTGTTCAAATCAGATCAGCTGTTCAAATCGGTTGCGGCTGCGCCCGGCGGAGAGGAGTGGCTGAGCTCCTGCGGGAGGGCGACAAGGGAAGAGCGGCAGAGCTGCTGCTGCCTCTGCCGCCGCCCCGCGGCC